>NW_026112167.1:52500-202758 GCF_024679095.1 Eriocheir sinensis | reverse complement strand
CTCCTGAGGTCGGAGATGACGGGTCAAGGTCCCGCCCAGCTCGCCGTGAGTAGGGAAGGTTACGGGTCCGTCAGGCCCGTAACCGCCAAGAGGGATCTGTAGGCGTTTGTTCCGCGGTGGCTGGTGTACCTACCGTAGGACGTGCCTGCAGCTGTGCGCCACTAGCAGGTCAGTCCAGGGACTCCGGTGAGGTACCGAGCGAGGCAGGCCCTTGTCGTGGCGGGCGGCACATAGCGCACAGCAGGAGGGCAGAGCGGTCAACAAAGCACAACCTGGAAGAACATTACCCATTCCGGGGAGGCGTGTCCACGTCGAGGTGCTGGGCCCAGGTCCTCCTTACAGACAGCCACTCCGCCTCCCTGCCTGCTCATGTCGGTCCCTTCCTGGGCCCAGTGGAGCAGCCACGCATCTGCCAAACGTGGGCTCCACTTCACTGCTCAGCCAGGTCTTCTGCTCACAACTATGTCGGCACTATGTCGCAGGCACAGTTGTGGTCAGGTTCCGATGTTCGTTCGAGACCACGTCTCTCTCTCTCTCTGTTTTATTCCCTTGATTCACTGTTTTTTTCACTATTTATGTTTTTCTTCGTATTCCTGAGTGAGTCTTACCATTTTCTTCGATTTAGTGTTTCTTTTGTCTGTCAACAGCCTCTGTTCTCCCTTTCCACACACAAATCTTCCTCGACCCTTCCTTCTCCTCTTATTCTTCCTCCTCCTCCTGTATATATTTTATCTCTCTCTCTCTCTCTCTCCGTGGCACCAGGGCGGCTGGCACTGCTTCTCCACGACAAAAACATTTTCTGGATTTTTCGAGTCCCATGTTATTCTGCCGTGATGGTTCCTGCGAGCGGCGCCTATTGGCTGGCGATGAGACCTCTTCTTGCCCTGCTCTCCCCTGCCCTCCTCTTCCTCCCTCCCTCCTTTCTCGACCTCCTCCTCCTCCTCCTCCTTATTGTCCATCTTCCTCCTGCCCCTCCTCCTGCCCCTGTTCCTGTGCTGTTCCCTGGTTATTCCTCCTCCTCCTCCTCCTCCTCCTTTCATCTTTTCGTCCCCAGTCTCCATCTTCTATCTGACCTGCTTATCCTTCTTTTCTCTCTCTCCTTTTCTCCTTCTCATCCTCATTCTTCTGTTTTCTTGTTTTCCTTGCCTCTATTTATCTCTCCTCCTCCTACAATCTACTAAAGAGCATATTACAATCGTCTTCTCCTTCTCCCTCCTTTCTTTGTCTTTCTGGTCCTATTTCTTCCTCTCTTCCTACTCAATCCATTTCCCTTACTAACCTGATATTATTGATGTTTTTTTCCTCCTGCAAGTCCTGCCTCCACTTCTGTCTTTTCCTGCTTCCACTCTTCCCTTCTTCATCATCAATCCATCTCTCTCTTATAACCCATACTGACACCTATTCATTTTCTTTTCATCAATTTTCTTTCATCTTCAATTTTCTTTCATCGTTCATGTTACTTCTCATTTTCTTTCATCTTTAAGCATTACACATCGCCACGTCACCTTGTCTATTCCATTCTTTAACTATTTTTCTTCTTCATCAATGTAGTACCTTCGGAGCATGTTTTTATCAGTACAAGTCATGGTCCTCCTCCTCCTCATCCTTGTATCCTCCTCCTCCTCTCCTTCTCTTTTCCTTCCACAAAAGCATATCAACAAAAGCTACCTCATTTCCATTTCCACACATCGTTGTTCAGTTGGTTAATAACGAAAATTAAAAGTGACAAGTCTGCCTCATAACCGCAAAGGTGCTCACAATTAGTTATTCATTCAAAGTCAGTTACCAGTCTTTTTTAAGCCCAGACAGTCAACACATTATGAAGCTAGTCACAGTCAGCGCCAATCATTTCATCATAGGATCTAGTTAGTCAGTCAAACAGTAGAATAGTCGGTCAGTCAAATTTCAACCTAGGTCATCAATCAGTCCGTCAGAATCATACGTTATCAAGCTAGTCACAGTCAGAGCCAGCCACTTATCATGCAGTTAAGTTAGTCAGTCAAACAGTAGGAACAGTCGGTCAGTCAAATTTCAACTCAGTCAGTCAATCAGTCCAGTCAAAATCAC
Source organism: Eriocheir sinensis (assembly GCF_024679095.1). Lineage (NCBI taxonomy): Eukaryota > Metazoa > Arthropoda > Malacostraca > Decapoda > Varunidae > Eriocheir > Eriocheir sinensis. The sequence continues at coordinate 200,691 of NW_026112167.1, read as the reverse complement.
GTTATCAAGCTAGTCAGCAGTCAGCGCCAATCATTTATCATAGGATCAAGTTAGTCAGTCAAACAGTAGAATGAATCAATCGTCAATTTTCAACCTAGTCAGTCAATCAGTCCGTCAGAAATCACCACAGCCCAGTTAACCTGCCAGCAAGTCAGTCAAGACATTTTACTTTCTCCAGTCAGTCAGTCGTCATTAACCTGTCATTCAAACCAGTCACCCAAAGATACAGTTAGTTAGTTTGTTAGTATGTCAACCTATATTCCAGTCACTTCAAAGCCAGTTAGCGAGCCAGTGAGAACCAGCAAGTCAGACAGTCAGTCATATTACATTCCAGTCAGTCATTAACCCGGCCATTCAAACCAGTCAACCAAATATACATTAGTTACTTTGTTAGTATGTCAACCTATATTCCAGTCACTACAAAGCAAGTCAGTAAGCCAGACAGTCACATTTCTCTCATCTATCTTCACCCAGTTTTCCGTCACCCCTAATAACACTGCCTCTCACCCCCTCTTTTACCTTCACACTACCCAACACCCTCCCCCTCCCACACACAAGCCATGACTCTCGTAAATAACGAAGCGTCGTTAAAGAGGCCATTTTTCCTCCTGCTCCACTTTGCTCCCATTTACGGCAGGTAACACGAAACTTCTTTTCCCCCATCTTTTTTCCCTGTCTTTTTCTTTTTTTTCCATATTCTCCAGAATGAAAAATTTGGCAAGCAGAGGCGGAGGCAAAATGCGGTTTTCTTTCCTCGGGTCCTAAAAAGTAACAGGTTCTGGCATGGTGTCTCCTCTTTTTTCTTTCTTTTCCTTCTTCTCTCTCTCTGCGTTAATAGGTTCATACAAGGTGCTTTTCTTTTCCTTTCTTCTTTACTTTCTCTTCCTTTTTATGTCATTAGGTTCACGCATGTTGCTCTTTTCTTTCCTTTTCTTTTATCCTTTCCTCTTCCATTTTGTGTTGGTTCATTCGTACAAGGTGCTTTTTCTTTCCTTTTGTTTTATCCTTTCTCTTTCATTTTGTTTTGTTGATAGAGTTTAGACAGATTGTTTTCCCTTCTGTTTCTTTTCTTTTCTCTTTTCATTCTTTTCACTTTTCATTATTACGTTTATTCGTCGATACATACTGTTTCCTTTAATTTTCTTTTCTTTTTTCTTATCTCTTTATCTTCTCCATTTTCTTTTTTACGTATTTGTGCTGTGTGTGTGTGTGTGTGTGTGTGTGTGTGTGTGTGTGTGTGTGTGTGTGTGTGTGTGTGTGTGTTCTCCAATTTTCCAAAGAAGCTATGACTCCCATTCCTTATCAGTCTATCGCTTAACTTTTTTGTTTATCTCGACTTTTTATCCACCTTAACCTTGGTTTTTCTTAGCTTCATTATTTTTTTTCTTTCGTCTTTCAAGATGCTTTGGGACCCGATCAAAGTCCTCACGCGCTTTTAATATTAACGACGTAATTTTCGTGCAGCACAGAAAGTTAATTATCAAACTCGCCTTGATACGATACTACCACTACTACTACTACAGCCACTACTACTACTACTACTACTACTACTACTCAATACCACACAGCTACTTAACTACTACTTACTATCATTACTGACACTTACTACTATTACTACCACTAGGGCTACTACTATTACTACCACCGCTAATTGCCACTACTACTTACTGTACTACTACTACTACTTACTACTACTATCGTTGTCAAGTTGCTACTATTGTTTCACTACTACTACTACTATCATTACCACGTTGTTGCTATTTACTACTACTACTACTACTACTCTACAGGTAAAGAGTCACCTGTCTGTGGTAATCGCTGGTGGGATAATGAATTTCACGCGTCCATCAGGTACACTGTCAGAGGAACACTCACCATCTGAAAGGAGATAAGATTTTATAGGGCGTAGGAAATGATGAGATTGGATATAAATACAAGACAAGTATACATCATGGACGTGCAAGATCTTCATGTTATTTATTGTTCTTGTTTACGGTAAAGACAAAAAAGGATAAGAAAATATATGCACAGAAAGTAACTGATCACAACTCTGATAACATAAAGTTAGATAGAAAAATTACGAAGAAAAAGAAGGAAGAAAACGAAATACAATTATGCTCTCCAAAATGAGGAACTATCAAATTAAGTTCCATAAATATTTTGATATTCACCTTGTATGATTAAATAAGTAGGAAAGCGAATAGGAATGGAAAGGAATAGTAGGAATAGAGAGAAACAGAAGGGAATTAAAAGGAACATAATGGAATAGCAGGAAGGTAAAAGGAATAAGAGGAATAAAAAAAAGTAGCCCAGGAATAAAAATAATAGCAGGAATAGAAACGAATAGTAGAAATGAAAAGAACAGTAGAGATAAAAGAAAGAAACAGTAAGGAATAGAAGGATCAACTCGACGCAAGCGTGTTTAAGAGCTTATTTCCAATGAAACGGCAATGTTTAAAGGAGTCAGGTTCAAGAAGGAATGGAAGCTACTGAAAGCGGGGGTCGAGGGGTAAAGTTCTGCTGTCTCAAATAAAGGGCTAAAAGGGGCACTGTATGGCCTTCGAGAGAGCGTGTAAACAGGATTGATCCCGCTAATGCATTTTATCTGATTCTGAGCGCCATCCGTCACCGTCTCATCCGTCAGTCTATTTGTCCAAATCTGTCTGTATGTGTGTTTTGTTTCTCTCTCTCTCTCTCTCTCTACCCCGCCTTTCATTAATTTATTTCCTGCTGTTGTCATTTTTCTTCACACTTTCCCACATCATTCCTTTTCTCCTTTACTCCCTCTCCTCTTTTCTTTTTTTCTATTCTCTCTTTCTCTTGTTCCTTCCGTCATCTGTAATTTAACTTAGTATTTGTATTCGTTTTTTCTTCTCCTCGCCCTTCTTTTACTTTCATTCGGATTCTCCTATTCTTGCATTTCTTAATTATCGTCTCATTCCTCTATCTCATTCATTCATGTTCTTCCAGCCCTTTGTCTTTGTACTTTTTTTGCAAATATTCTTCATTGCCGCAAGCCATTTCACGTGCTCTCATATCTCTTCTGCCATTCTGTTCTCTTTCTTTCATTTTTATTTCATTCATCAATTATCTTTTCTTTCCTATCTCCTTTACCTCCATCTCCTAAGCGCCTTCTCCCCTAATCTCCTTCTTTCTCTCCTCCTCTTTTTCCTCTCCCAGCCATCTACACTCCTCCTCCTCACCTCTCCTTTATCTATCTCTAAGCAGGTCTTACATAACTCTTTTTCCCTCCAGCTCTTTTCCACTCCACTTCCCCTCCTCCTCCTCCTCCTTATCTTTCTTTTATCTATCTCCTGCTAAGAAGCCTGCCTTCTCTCCTCATTTTCTCCAGCCATCTCCATTCTTTCTTTTTTCTCCATCTCTCCTCCTCATCTTCTTTTTTACTTATTCTCCCAACTGAAGTTCTTCCACCTCCATCCCTTTCTCCCTCTTTTCCTCCAGTCCTACTTCTTTCTCCATCTCTCCTCCCATCTCTCTTTATCCATCTCTCGATCCACTTCTCCTACTTCCTTTCCTCCTCCTCTTTTTCCTCCAGTCATACTTTCTTTCCTCATCTTCTCCTCCTTCCCTCCTCTTCCCGAATATTCTGCAAATGGCCCAGTCTGTCCGGGATTAGCGAGAGGGACAGGGGGAAAAAAGGCTCCTCATTTATCTGGATGATTCGGATATGAAGGAAAATTCGGATACGGATGAGACACTTTACAAAACACAACCAGGAGATATATCAGTATGCGGACGAGTGTGAATTGGGAGCGGGCATTGATTTGTAGTTATTATTTTCGGCGTCGGTTTTGCTTTGGCTTTGTTTATGTTTTGAGTTATTCAGCATTTACTTCTTGCCTTTTGTTATCTGTGTAAGGAGGTATTTGATATTGCTTATTTTGCTACATATTTTCAGTTATTTGACTTTGTTATGCGTTTGAAGGCACAGGATAGTGTAAGGTGGTTTAGGTAAATATATATATACACACATACATAAATACATACATAGTGGGGGCTGATATGTGACAAATATCAAGAAAGATGTCTGCATCTGCAGGAAGCATGAAAATTGCTATATTAAGGTTGCTTGTATGCTTGATTCTGACTAGATCTGTTATTTGATTGGATCAAAGTAACCTGCTCAACAGCTTGGTGAAGGGGGGTCTTTTTCCACATTTTTGTATCGATGTCCGACTGTTTCTATGACGTAGCTGCAGTTGCTTCTAGATCTGTCATCTTATTCTGGCGTTACAGATAGTCATTTATATACGTTGTTACCTCGACTAAGAGGGTACACATGCCTAAACGTTGTATGGCTTTTCATTTTTTGTCTGATATATTTCACCATCACAGGACCGACAACCTGGTATGCGTTGTTTTGAACAATGTTCTTTCCAAGTGATTGAAACCCGCAAATCACATCCAATTCATTGCTGTTCTGTGTTGATTCAAATATGTTAACTGATTCCACTTATTGTTTCAGTCGTTTAATTTACAGGCATTATATATAATATAACATGGTGATCACACACTGAATGATTGGTGCTCAGATATAATTACTAATGCAGACAACACAATTTCGGACACTTGCTCATGATCAGGTCCTACGAGCACCAAAATGTACCAATTTTGAAGATGGAGGGATTATCGGGATCACTGAAGACCAGTCTTGGAAACGTTGGATGAGAAACAGGTCCTGAGAGATCAGCAGAGTTCTTAATGAGTTTGAAAGTTAGGTACAATACACAAAAGTGCGGAGAGAAGACTATCATCACCATGAGCAAGATCCAACAGTGTTCAGATACGGTTTGCTTCAAAAACAAAAAATGTTGTTGAAGCAATAGAAGAGATGGGGAAAACCTTTCTTGATGACAGTAGTGACTTGGGTTGGTATGGACACAAAACTTGATATCTGATGAGAAACCATCCGTGGCCACCATCACTCGCTGAGAACAACACGATGCGCGATAGCAAAGCCGATCTGATGGACTGTCTTGAGGCATTGGCACCACGACCAGTCGATGCACCTGAAGGTTGATGTTACAATTATTGATGAGCAGCTTTAATGTACTATTTTGGATCCCAAACAGTCCAATAAAGTCGTCCGAACATTTAAGAATTTGCAGCAGTTGATCTTCCTCCTACATCTTAACGAAGCTACAGTCTGTGATCCGGTTGGATGTAGTATGTTTACAAGGATCGGAGTTTGAAGTCGTACTCGAGAACTACGGGTACGGGTGAATTCTGAGTTGCTACAGCACACGACTACCGCAAGAACTGGAAAACGTTCGGGTAGACTCCAACAAACAGGGCTTGTCTAAATTCCTCGCGAGTGAGTTAGCATCATGCCACTCCCTACTCAGAGTGGGTAAACTTGTCCGTCGCCAACCTGCCAGGAGAAGGTGCTCTCCAATCCAGACATGTGATGTACATGGACTCAACCCCTATGTACACAAGAGGATGAAGCAGATGGTAAATGCTCCATGCATCTCATGCATATCAACAAGGTCAAAAAGAGATGTTCTCATCCAGGCAAAATAGACACAGATACGTTGTTGTTCTAGCCATACAGAACAGCAAACATCCTTTAAGGGACTGTGGAGTCAGGGTTTAATGGTCATGTGGGAAACACTTCCGGCACACATAGCTGCACACAGCATTGCAGATGAGCTGGACGATGAGTTCCTTGTCATATTGCTGTTTCCTACATCGCTTTAATCTCTGTTAAGGTTGGGTGACAATAAAAGTGTCAAAGACATTTGTGGAATAGGCAAAAAGACTGCATGGGAGTGGGTATGGAGAATATCCTGGACGTCTCTCAAATCACTGAATTCAGTAGTGTGACTATCCTCCCACCTGCACATTAAATGTGTGATGTTGATTTGGTCACGCCGTTGGAGCTGATTCGTACTGTTCTACCAACGTACGCTGTCACCACTCCTCGAGAGTTAATGAAGCACGGAAAGACTATCTGCTTTTGGAAACCGGAAGTTAGGAGAACATCCCTCCAACTCCGCGCTGCATTGATGCAACATGCTAAACGTGCAGCATTCCAAGCCGGCCAGGGTCAATCACTGGTCGCAAATGTCATAACCCCTCTCCGGCAGACTGGGGCTGAGAATGTTAAGCGTACCTGTCCCTAGTGCATGGAGCTTCCTTGGGAGAAGCATCAGTGTGTCGCGAATCAAATGTGCCCCGCAAAAGTAATCTGCACGGGCAGGTGCAAGGCAATCAAACTCTGTACACAGTTGTGTGCATGTGGCGGACAGTGTATTAGACATTGAACATGTTGAATGGACATTGACTTAAGCCATGTATTGTGCAACTGTATGGTGGAGGATCGTATATTCATATGACAGTGGGTTTGATTTATGTTGCATTGTTTGTGAAATAAAAAGTTTATGCTACATCAATAACGGTCTGCTACTCTTTTACATGGCCATTATCTCAACTGGCATTTACACTAGCAATATTTTGAGACATAAATTACATTTAATGAGTAGGAAATAGATTTCTGGCTAATGACAGATTAATTAATTCATATTAGCATTAGCACATATGCCACATTCAATCATCCAAATAGTTTTATAGGTGATTCAGACCATCAAAACATATAGACACCTCATTTGTGGTAGTGATTATTCTCAGTAAAGATTTCAAGGAGATATGGCAGTGAGAAAATAAAGATATTTCAAGCAATGGCTGCATTAATTGAGCAGGTTCCGTTGCTCCAAATTAATTGGCACCAGATCAATCTCGACTCTGGCATACCCTAAAACCCCTTATATACCAAATCTTTTCATAAAGCTTCCTGCCAGATGTGAACATCTTTTTCACATATCAGCCTCTACTCAACATATTTATATACACTGATTTGCTCTCTTTCTGTATGCCTGTTTGTAGTGATATGATAATTTATGGGATCGGATGCTCATATATATAGGCCAGATATATAAATAGATACAGACAGACAGACATAAATCCTTGATATTTTGCCTTTATACTGCTTGTAAGAATGTGATATAGCATGAGGGTGGACATACATACAACATACATACATGTTACATACATACATACATACTATTACATAGAATAGCACTAAATATCTTTCTCACTAACTCTCACTTCTGACGAATGAACGAAACTAATTTGCTTCAAACCAAAAGCCTGAAACTGTATCCGACATTCGAAAAGGGAGAGAGAGAGAGAGAGAGAGAGAGAGAGAGAGAGAGAGAGAGAGAGAGAGAGAGAGAGAGAGAGAGAGAGAGAGAGAGAGAGAGAGAGAGAGAGAGAGAGAGAGAGAGAGAGAGAGAGAGAGAGAGAGAGAGGAGAGAGAGAGAGAGAGAGAGAGAGAGAGAGAGAGAGGAGAGAGAGAGGGAGAGAGAAAGGAGAGAGAGAGAGAGAGAGAGAGAGAGAGAGAGAGAGAGAGAGAGAGAGAGTGAGAGAGGAGAAAGAGAGAGAGAGAAATAAGTGATCCGGAAGCTTCTGGAAATTCATCTCTTGGCTCCCCCAAAATTAGGGTTATATTCATTATGCGAGGAAGCTCGAAAAGGGTTGAATCTTTTAGGTGGAGGTCTGCTAAGGGATGATTCTTTTGAGGATTTCTAGGGTTCAGATTCCAAATGAGCAGGTTCACTTTAGGCAGACTCAGGTTGTCATATTTCGTATGTATTATTTGATAAAGCAAGTACAGGATAGAAAGTAATGGGAAGTGAACTAGATTAAGTCAAGTGGTACTAAGTAAATAAATAGTAAGAATAGTTAGGTAAGGAAATAGAAAAAGGAAATAGTTAAATAAGGAAATAGTAAAAAGGAAGAGTTAATAAGGAATAGTAAAAGCAAATAGTTAATAAGGAATAGTATAAAAGGAATAGTTAATAAGGAATAGTAAAAAGGAATAGTTAATTATGAATAGTAAAAAAGGAAGAGTTATGAATAGTAAAAAGGAATAGTTAATAAGGAATAGTAAAAAGGAATAGTTAATATGGATATCAGTAACAAAAGGAAGCTTAAAGCATTAAGGAATGGTAAATAAAAGGAATAAGGCGATAAGGAATGTGTAAAAAAGGAATAGTTTAATATGAATAGTAAAAAGGAATAGTTAATAAGGAATAGTAAAAAAGGAATACATTGCGAATAGTAACAAATAGTTAATAAGCGAAATAGCAAAAGCGAATAGTTAATATGAATAGTAAAAAGGAATAGTTAATAAGGAATAGTAAAAAAAGGAATAGTTATTATGGAATAGTAATGCTGAATAGTTAATAAGGAATAGTAAAAAGGAATAGCATTGGCGAATAGTAAAAAGGAATAGTTATGGAATAGTAAATAAAGTGGAATAGTTAATAAGGAATAGTAAAAAGGAATAGTTAATAATAGTAAAATAAGGAATAGTTAATATGGAATAGTAATAAAGGAATAGTTAATAAGTGAATAGTAAAAAGGAAGAATAGTAAAATAAGGAATAGTTAATAAATAGTAAAAAGCGAATATATGGAATAAAATAAAGGAATAGTTTAAAGAATAGTAAAAGGAATAAGTTAATAAGAATAGTAAAATAAGGAATAGTTAATAAGGAATAGTAAAAAGGAATAGTTAATAAGAAGGTAAAAAAGGAAAAGAGTTATTAAGGAATAAAACGGAATAGTTAATATGAATAGTAAAAACGGAAGAGTTAATAAGGAATAGTAAAAACGGAATAGTTAATAAGGAATAGTAAAACGGAAGAGTTAATAAGGAATAGTGAAAAACGGAAGAGTTAATAAGGAATAGTAAAAAGGAAGAGTTAATAAGGAATAGTAAAACGGAAGAGTTAATAAGGAATAGTAAAAACGGAAGAGTTAATAAGGAATAGTAATGGAAGAGTTAATAAGGAATAGTAAAAAGGAAGAGTTAATAAGAATAGTAAAAAAGGAAAAGAGTTAATAAGGAATAGTAAAAAGGAAGAGTTAATAAGGAATAGTAAAACGGAAGAGTTAATAAGGAATAGTAAAAAGGAAGAGTTAATGAATAGTAAAAAGGAAGAGTTAATAAGGAATAGTAAAAACGAAAGAGTTAATAAGAATAGTAAAAAGGAAGAGTAAATAAATAGTAAGGAATAGTTAATAAGGAATAGTAAAAAAGGAATAGTTAATAAGGAATAGTAAAAACGGAATAGTTAATAAGGAATAGTAAAAAAGGAGTAGTAATAAGAAATAGTAAAATCAGGAGTAGTTAGTAAGCAATGGGAAAAATAGTTTAGTAAGTCATAGTATTGTAAGTAAGGAATGATTAGCGAGAAATAGTAAGTAAGGAGTAGTGAATTAGGAACAGGCAGTAAAAGCAATGATTATTAAAAGGACTGCATTGGATAGTATGAGAGAGTAAGTGAGGAAAAGTAAGAAAATATTTAAGTGTAGAGATAGCAGAGAAAGCAATGGAAAGTCAGGAATAGTATCTCAATGGAAGGTAAATATAAGGATAGTCATATATAGTTAAGAATGAGAAGAGGAGGAAGACAGAAAAGAGTAAATTTATCTTGTCATCCTCAGTATTGCCATGTACCCAAGCAGTCAATTCCCATCCCTGCAGTATGACCAAAACCTCAACTCTCAAATTGTCACTTCACATCTCTCCAGTGTATACAAGACCTCAAAGCTGGTTACTAAAAATCCGCGCAGTATCGCCAACACTCTATAAAACTTTCACCTGTATTTAGTTACTCGTACCAAGGCTCCACGTGTCTGACCTGACCCCTCGAGTTGAAATCCTGCTTCCCTTGAATTTAATGACACTGAACCTGCTTCCTTATCCCACTGATTGACAACTTGACCATACACATCTTGACCTGACCTCTTGAAGCAAAAATGGTCAGTGAAAGAGGATCGAGGACGAAGAGATGAGGAAGGGAGAAACGTGCGCTTGTACATGAAGGGAAAAAGGAAAGTTGGATGAGGAAAGAAGAAGAGGAGGAGGAGGAGGAAGAAGAGAGAGGAGGAGGCAAAGATGTCAGGTAAAGTAAAGCGGGAAGTAAGGCGTGTTTTGAAAAAGGAGAATAGTTATATAGGAGAATGGGATTGAGTGAGAAGGGAAGTCGGAGATCTGAATGCGGAGAGATGAAGAAGAGGAGGAAGAAAAGGAAGACGGAGGAAAAGCAGTGGGAGAAGACAGATAATGAAAGGAGAGAGAGAGAAAGAAAAGAAGGAAGGAGGTGTGTTTGGAAGAAGGAAAAAGGGAGGGAGGAGAGAGGGCGGGAAGGAGAATGGAGGGAGAAAATCTGAATAAGTAGATGAAGAAGAGGAGGAAGAGAAAGACGGAGACAACTATATCAGGAAGAAGAAAAGGAGAGACGGAAGAAAGGTGTGTTTTGAGGGAGGAAATGAGAGGGGAAAGAACAGGTTGAAGAACGGAGGGAGGGAGGAAATGGAGAGAAGTAAAGAAGGTGTGTTTGAAAAAAGGAGAAAGTAAGGTTGAAGAGAGGGAGGGAGGCAGTGAGGGAAGAAAAAAATACAGGTGAAAAAATAGAGGGAGAGAGGGAAAGGAGTAAACGAAGGTGTATTTTAGTGAGGAGAAAAGGTAGGCAGAGGAGAGGGAGGCAGTGTGGGAGGAAAGAAACACTGCTGCAGGAGAGATGGAAAGGAGTGAAGGAAGGAAGACATGGTTGGAAGAGAGAGAGAGAGAGAGAGAGAGAGAGAGAGAGAGAGAGAGAGAGAGAGAGAGAGAGAGAGAGAGAGAGAGAGAGAGAGAGAGAGAGAGAGAGAGAGAGAGAGAGAGAGAGAGAGAGAGAGAGAGAGAGAGAGAGAGAGAGAGAGAGAGAGAGAGAGAGAGAGAGAGAGAGAGAGAGAGAGAGAGAGAGAGAGAGAGAGAGAGAAGCAGTAAAGGAGGAAGGAAGCGCTGGTCCAAAGACGGAGGAAGGGAGGACGACTTATCACTTACAGCTGATCTCCCGCCTCGACCGGACTGACCCTTGACTCTAATCACCTGGACCGCCACTTCGAGCCCCGCCACGAGTCCCACACCATCAGCATCATTAAAGGAAATTGGATACGGTCGCCGCTCTTCAGACTGGCGCCCGAGTTTGATTCTATTAGTTTTATTTCTATCCTCTTTCTTTTTTTGTGTCGGTCATTTTTTTTCATATTTTTTCTTTCTTCCTTATTCTTTGTTATTGTTGTCTCCCTTTCACTCTCTCATTTCATCTTTTGCTTATTCAACTGTTCCATATCCACTTTTATTTTTACCCTTTCCTCTTTCTCTCACTTTATTTATTCTTTGCTTATTTTACTGTTCCATTTTATTCTTCTCCTTTTCTCCCCTTCTCACTCGTCTCCCTTTATTTTCTTCCGACTCTTTTCCCTCTTCCTCTCCCTTTTCCCCTCCCCCCTTTTCCTTTTCTACGTCTGTTCCTCATCTCGTAAGGTATATTTTTCTCCTCTCCACTATCAGCTCTCCTCACTCTCTTTTTCTCTTCTCTCAACAGCTAAAATTGACCGGTTGAAGCCCAGTTTGACTTAGCGGAGGGAGAGATGATGGATGGAGGGAGGTACGAGGGAGAAACGGAGGGAGGGAGAAAGGGAAGACAGGGGGGAGTATCTATGAAAGAGCTGGAGGGATGGATGAGGGAGGAAGGAGGAAGAGAGAAGGAGGAAATGTGAATGAGAAGAGAGGAAAAGAAGGAATGCCATGTGCAGGAAGGGAGAAGACAGACGAAGGAGAGAAAGAAAGGAGGGAGAGGAAAGAAGGAAGGGAGGTGCTTGAGAAAGGGAGAAAGGAAGTAGAAGAGACGGAGGCAATGAGGGAGAAAAGAAGCACTGGTGAAAAGACGGAGGGAGAAAGGGAGGGGTAGTGAGGCGGAGGAAGGTAAACAGAGAAAACAAAAGATACCTGAAAGGGAGACACGGAGAGGTAAATTGAGGAGGAGGGGGGGGATGAAGATGAGGAGGAGGTTAGTATCGGCCTTCTGAGAGGGTCGATAAGGGTGAGGAGAAGGAGAGGAGGAGAAGAGGGAGAGAGGGTAGAAAAAGGGGGTGAAAATGAAGGAGGAGCTATGAAGAGGATGAGGAAAGGGAGAGCGTGACAGCCAGAGAAGGAAAAGGAAGAGAGGAAAGGAGAGGGAAAGTGGAAGGAGTATATAGGAGAGGCAGAGGAGGAAAAGCTAAAGGGGAGAAAAAGGATGAGGAAATATAGTAAATAAGAGAGGAGAGAGTGGGAGAGATGGAGAAGGAGGTTTAGAAGTGGCTAAGGAAAAAGGATGAGGAACAGGTAAATAAGAGAGGAGAGAGTGGGAGAGATGGAGAAGGAGGTTTAGAAGTGGAGAGGAAGGGAGAGGCAAAAAATAAGAAAGTTAGGAGTAAAGAAGAAAAAAAGAAGAGAGAGAGAGAGAGAGAGAGAGAGAGAGAGAGAGAGAGAGAGAGAGAGAGAGAGAGAGAGAGAGAGAGAGAGAGAGAGAGAGAGAGAGAGAGAGAGAGAGAGAGAGAGAGAGAGAGAGAGAGAGAGAGAGAGAGAGAGAGAGAGAGAGAGAGAGAGAGAGAGACAGACAGACATACAGACAGACAGACAGACAGAAATCGGTGTTAGGTTCGCCAGATTGCAGTTTATAAGCACCTTGTTCAGTTGTAATGATTTATGGAGTCCGTTAGTAAGTGGCGGAAGTATCTGCTGTGTAAGTGCTTTCAGTAATCGCCGAGAGAGGTTGTTGTTGGGTCCTGTTGACTTATTCATGTCGGGCTTTTCCAGACACTTTTTCACATCTGGTTCGCATGTTGTGCTATTTCCCAGACCTGTGATCCCGCCTCCTCCAGCCGGTGTAAGAGGACCCTTGTGGACACTGTGTTCTCGATCAAATCCGTCCCCAAGGTATCCATCCCACCAAGGGAGATGACAGAAAAAGGAAAATGAGGAAGAGGAAGGCGAAGAGGAATACGAAGAAGCGAAGAAGTAGGAGTACAAGTAGGAGTAGGAGTAGGAGGAGAAGGAGGAGGAGGAAAAGGAGGACACATGGAGGAGAAGGGAGGGTCTTTGTCTCTCGTAAAAGTTTCCTCCAATCACAGACTTCAGTAGGGAGGAAACAAGGACTTTTCTGAATTCTCTCTCTCTCTCTCTCTCTCTCTCTCTCTCTCCCTTCACTCGTCTGTTATTTTTTCATTTTCTTTTTTTCCTTCTTTCTCTTTACCTTCCCAATCCACTTGTACGCTGAATCGATTAGTTTTATTACTCTCTCTCTCTCGTATTCGCTCCGTATTTTCCGTCGCCGAATGTGTTTTTCTATCAACTTTCCGTGAACAAGTCGTCTTAGTCGTCGTCGTCGTCCTCGTTGTCACTCCGCTGATCCACTTTTACACGCTCGCCAAATAGATTGTCTTGCGACTTTCCTTCACAAAACGCATTACGGCGCCTGAATAAATCACGGCCTGATGAGCGACGCAGGTGTTCGCCAGGTGAGGGGGGAAGGGAGGTACCTGCTACTCCTTGTTCCCTGTCGATCTTTATTGTGGTAGAATTTTAACCCAAGGTGAATTTTGTTTAGGAAAAGGGAAACAAAACTAAAAAATATATATAAAAACAGGGGGTACTTCTCGAACACAAAGCCGACGTAAAACACATAATCTTAATTATTATTGTTTTGGAGATTGCAGAAATATACACAAATACACGAAATATTATTCAATTAATTGATAAAATGAATATAAATTGGTGGACGAAATTTATTACGTTTGAGTGACAACGGTTTTTATGTAACTAATTTTTACGTAAAAGTTATAACCGTAAAAAAAAAGAAAAAAAAATGGAAATGGACATGCGAACCAACAACCGTAAAGGAAAATAAGGCCAAGAAAGAAACGGAAACGGCCAGAATCTATATTTAGGAGAGAGGACAATAAGTGGACTTAAATAGTACAGAGTGGAGAGTAATCAATATCAAAATACTCAAGGAAAGGATGTTTACCAGATAGCGTGAGGAATAATAAAAGTACGTATAAAGAACGTTACATCAACTAATTAATTAACGACAGGTGAAAACGACATTACCACTAAATAAAAAAATGATGATTAAAGGAGAGTGAACGATATAATAAAATCTGATTAACACGATGACACTCCATCCTGAAATAGCGACGAGTATGAATATGATTATCACCCTGAAGTATTGCATGAAAATTACAACGATAATTTTATGCGCGTTTGGTAAAATAATACGGAAATGGCAATAGCATAACGCAGCCATTTTAATCAAGTTATCATGTTGCGATCCACTGGAATGCATTTTATAATACTGCTTCCTTTATAGATCTGATACTTTATTTTCTCGGTGGACGAAACAAAACCAATAGACGAAGAAAAAGGATGAGCGTGGAGATGCTGTGAAGAGATGATGCAACAGAAAAGTGATTATATATTTTTATCTTTATCCTTTTCTTCATTTCTTTTCTCTGATGCTATTTTAAGTTGTTGTTCTTTGTTCTTCTTTTCTTTTTCCCTGATGCGATTTAAGTTGTTTTTCTCTTTATACTTTTCTTCTTTTCTTTTCTCTGATGCTATTTTAAGTTGTTGCTCTTTGTTCTTCTTTTCTTCTTTACTTTTTCTCAGATGCAATTTAGGTTGTTTCTTTTGCTTCTTCTTTTCTTCTTTTCTTTTTCACTGATGCAATTTAGGCTGTTTCTTTTCTTGTTCTTTTTCTCTTCTTTTCAGATGATCAATGCAAGTCTTCTCTTTTTTTTCCTCTTTTATACTAATGATATTTTAAATGTTTCTTCCATTACTTATTTTCTTTACAATTGATCTTTCATAATGCTTTTCCTTTCCGTTTATTAAGGCGAATTAATTCATTGTTGTTGATTTTGTTCTTTTCCTTTTTCTTCTTCTTCCTCTACTTCTTCTACTTCCTCATTTTTCTACTTTTTGCTGCTCTCTTTTCTTCTTCTTTTACTTCCTCATTTTTCTCATTTCTGCAGCTGTCTTTTCTTCTTTTATTTACTCATTTTTGTCTACTTTCTGCAACTCTCTTTTCTTCTTCTTTTACTTCCTCATTTTCTACTTTCTGCAGCTCTCTTTTCTTCTTCTTTTACTTCCTCATTTTTCTCATTTCTGCTGTTCTCTCTTTTCTTCTTCTTCTTCTTCCCCTTCTCGTCTTCTTCACAGCCTACCCGATGCACACTGTTTCATTCATCACCTTCCCAGCACATAATATCGAAGGGAAACGAACTCACCAGGAAACGTTCACTCGCCCTCTTCTTTAATTCACGGCCTCGTTAATGGGGAGATAAAAAGGAGCGGCGCACGTCCTTGTTATTACGGGAGGGAAAAAAAAAGAAGGGAAAAATATGTTGAAAGAGTTTGATGTATAAAATATATGACGCGTTATTCTATTCCGCTGCAGCCTTTTCCTGGTCAGTTCTTTTTTTTTTGCCTTTCGCTTTTTTTATTTATTTTTTGTTCCCGTGCTGCCATTCGATCAATCTCTCTTTATCGTCGTTGTCATTCTTTTTATCGTGTTAACTTCATTACTTAAACAAATTGGCTTTTTTGTTTTGTTTTTATATTACTTTCTTTTTATGTTCTTTTTCTCTGTTTTTTTTTTTCGATTGTCTGATGAGCTTTATATATTTTTCTCTCTCTTTACTTTATTCCTATTCCTTTTTTTATTTTTTCTCCTATTTTATCTATTTTTCTCATTAAATCTGTTATATTATGAGTCAATCGTTTATATTACTTTCGCTGTCTTTTTTTTAATTTTTACTTCAATTTCATTTTTTTTTCTCTCAGCTTACTACATTTATTAACCTTTTTCTTTTTCCTCCACCATTTCCTCTCTCCCACTTTATCCTTTCTTTAAAAATTTTTATCGGTTTCTTTCTTCATTTTGTCATTCTACTTGTTTTCTTTCCCATTCTTTTATTCTATTACGTTTCAAAATTTTCTTGTTTTTACCACTCCCTCCCTTCCATTTCGTCAAACTCTTCTCTTCTCTATTACTTCGTCTCTTTCATTTTACAAGCCTTTCTTTATCTTCTTTGCTACATTCTCTCTATCCATCTATTATCGACCTTTTATCATATTTTGCTATTTCCCACCTTCCAATCCAATCATCGTTCTATATTTTTCTTACATTCTTTTATACCATATTACCTTTTTTAATGGGCTATGTGTTTTGGCCCTCCTAATCCATTAACCTTTCCTTGTTATCTAACCTATTTACCTATTCATTGACCTTTTAGAAAATTCTCCGTCAATTTTTACGTTTTTTAAATCCATACTCTCACCTTTATTCCGTTCCATCAATCTCAATTTTTTCGCCAAGTTATCGATCGCTTTACCAATGGTGTCAATATCTCATCTTTTAGGTCGCTTTCATCTTCCATTTTTTTGTTGTTTTCTTTATTTATTCTCAGAACTGTGTCGTTTAATGTCCCTCTATTTTTTCTAACCTGCAAATATTAGGTTTCCTTTCTGTTTACTTCCTTCCCTTTTTCCTTTATCACCCCACTTTGTTTTCTCCTTCTAACGTAGCTTGTATTTTTTTCACTTTATCATAATTTATCTTTTTTCGGCCTTTTCCCCCCCCTCATTCTGACCTGAATTCAGCTTTTCTAATGTTTCTGACCTCGGCACCCACCACTTAATTCCAAGCGGCGCGGCACCATTTGTGTCAAGTTTAGATTTCACAGCACAGTTTGGCAAAAGTTTGATTACTGGAATGACATCTGTTAGAGTGCCATCAAGTAAAAGGTTCAATTAGTTTAAGGAGGAATTTCGTTTATTTCTAAAAATAGACGGTAAAATTCATTCGTGTTCAAAACCAATCAGGAAAAAATGTCACAGAGAATCAATTTTTTCATATAGCATTGCACTTGGCAGAAGAATATTCCTGGATTCTCTAACGTATATTTCAGCGCCCCTGAGCATGCTAACACTTTTAGTGCCTTTCCTCTATATTGTCGCTTTTTTTCTCCAGTCCCCACGCCCTCCATACCTTTTCTCCTCACCTGACCACGTAATAACCACCAATCAACGAATGTGAAACACTAAGGGGCGCCACCTGTCGGGGAATGAAAGGTGAGGAACACAGAAATGAGGCAGCGGCATTGACAGGTAACACACACACACACACACACACACACTGCGTCATTACGACATTACATGAGGGAACAACATAACACCACCCGTACACACACACACACACACACACACACACACTGCGTCATTACGACATTACATGAGGGAACAACATAACACCACCCGTACACACACACACACACACACACACACACACACACACACACTGCGTCATTACGACATTATTTGGGGAAAAACATAGCACCACCCGTACACACACACACACACACACACACACACACACACACAAACACCGGTCCCGTTGTGCAGTGGATTTAGACTCTCCACTGGATGAAGTTAGAGTCACATGTCTATTCTTTTTATAAGGTAACGGAAGGAGCACATGGACAAAAATAAATAAATAAAAAGACCCCGCTAATCATTGCTCCTATACAAGAAACTGGAAATCCATGCTCCCCAAAATAATTTCTTTACAGACACACCTGAGTCAACCACATACCACGCCACACCTGTCCCACCTTCAATTAGATATTTTAGAGGATGTGTTTATTATCAGTTTTGTTCATTTTGTTCTGTTCTTCCTTCAGGTGAAAATGGTCGAGTTGAGAGAAAGAGAAATTTACATAGATTTACATAGAAAATCAGACCACACAGACCCCATGGTCCAGACTTGGTGGTCTGTCCTTAAACCTAAGTGATTTTACATTAATCAGAAGACTCCAAAACGTTGCACTTCTACTCTAGTTGATATTAAGTTGAAGGAAGTGACGGTCGAGCTTATTTTTGAAGGAGTCAATCGTGTTACACTGGACCACTGATGGTGGGAGCTTATTCCATTCTCGCACTACAACGTTGGTGAAGAAAAATTTGGTGCAGTCTGAATTTACTTGTCTACATCTGAGTTTTACGCCATTGTTCCTCGTGCGCAAAGTGTCATCGATCATAAACAATGTTGATCTGTCTACATTCGTGAAACCATTAAGTATTTTATAACATTCGATCAATTTTCCTCGGAGGCGACGTTTCTCAAGAGAGAACATGTTAAGGGTAGAAAGCCTTTCTTCGTAGGATTTGTTGCGCAAGGAAGGGATAATTTCGTTGCCCGACGCTGAACACCTTCTAATTTAGCAATATCCTTTGCATGGTGGGGAGACCAAAACTGTACCGCATATTCCAAGTGGGTCTGACTAAACTGTTGTAGAGCGGAGTATTACATCTTATTCTGAAATAAAAGTTTCTTTTAATGAAGCCCAACATTCTGTTCGCTTTATTTGCTGCATCGATGCATTGCTGTGAGAATTTGAGGTTTGACGCTATTTTGACCCCAAGTCCTGACGCATTGAACGCTTTTGAGTTTAACGCCGCGCATTTCGTAATCAAACTTCTTATTCTCGTTCCAACTTGAAGGACCTGGCACTTGTCTACGTTAAAGGGCATTCCCATCTATCCGACTGTTGAAATTTTGTGCAAATCCTCTTGGGGCTTTGCCTGTCTTCGTCAGTGAGAACCGAGTTACCAATCTTTGTGTCGTCTGCAAATTTACAAATGCGATTATTGAGTCCAATATCCACGTCGTTGATGTAAATAATGAAGAGCACTGGGCCAAGAACTGAGCCCTGTGGGACGCCACTAGTGACCGGCGCCCACTCTGAGTTAAATCCGTCAATCCCTACTCTTTGTTGTCTGTTGCTCAACCAATTCGCGATCCATTGGTTTACCTGACCGTCAATACCTATTTGCTTTAATTTGTAAAGTAATTTATGATGCGGACTTTATCAAACGCTTTCTGAAATCAAGATAGACTACGTCCAGTGATTTGGTTACGTCATAAACAGTGAAGAGGTCGTTATAAAAGGTTAATAGATTTGATAGGCAGGATCTTTGTTTCGGAAGCCATGTTGTGAGTCCCCAATTAATGAGTGGCTTTCAAGGTAACTCACAATTTTGTCTCTAATTATGCCTCAAGTAGCTTACCCACAACCGAAGTTAGACTAATGGGCCTGTAATTACCTGGTACTTTTTTGTCTCCTTTCTTAAAATCGGTGTCACGTTAGCCTTTTTCCAATCTGAAGGGACAATGCCTTGTCGCAAGGACATATTGAATACGGTTGTGAGGGAGGAGAGTATTTCGCACTTTGTTTCTTTCAGCAGAGTTGATATACTTTATCAGGTCCAGGACTTTTATTTGTTTTAAGTGATTTGAGGGCTTTAAGGACTTCATCGGGTTTTATTTCAAAGTTAGACAATGCATGCTCGGGATTTACATTAGTACTGGTGTTGGTGGTGGGAGGACTGTTATTATTAAACACCGAAGAAAAGTAATTATTTAATAGGTTTGCAACGTGTTGGCTGTCAGTCACTAGTGCACCGTCGCTGTTTGTTAAAGGTCCAATTCCACTTCTGATCGCCTTTCTGTTGTTTATGTAACTGAAGAAGGATTTCGGATTATTTTACAGTTGGCTGCAATATTTTCTTCATATCTACGCTTTGCCTGATGCACTAATCTTTTTACTCGTCGCCTTGCATCATTGTAAAGTCTAATGTTTTCGGCGTGCTTTGGTCTTTCTTTAACCTGTAAGACAATTTTCTCCTTGACTGAGTGTTTAATTTCGCTATTAAACCAAGGTGGACTTTATTAGTGTTAATTCGCTTCTCGCACAAGGGGACAAATGTGTCCTGCTGAGTGAGTAAGTGATTTTTAAAGTTTAGCCAGGCGTCCTCTGCATTGCCGTCATCTGATAGTTGCATATCTATTAGTTTTCGTCGGATTTCTACGAAGTTGGCTCTTTTGAAATTGGGCACCTTAACTTTATTTTCAGTCACCGATGTTTGAGCTCTAATGTCAACGCGCACTAGTTTATGATCGCAGGAACCGAGGTGTTCTCCTACCGTGACATTACTGACTAGGTTATCTTGGGTCGCTATAACAAGGTCAAGTATGTTATTTTGTCGAGTTGGTTCAGAAACCATTTGGCTTAGATAATTTTCCTCTAGAAATTCGATCATTCTATGGGACTCACCTTCTGTACCCGACAGTGTCGCCCAGTCGATATGGGGGAGGTTAAAGTCTCCTAGTATCAGTGAGTCGCTGTTATTAAGTGACTGCCTTAAGACGCTGTACATTTCAAGATCGCCATCAAGTGATTGCCCCGGAGGCCTGTAAGTGACAGATATATTTAAATTGACTTTTGCAATGTTTACTCGCACGCACAAATGTTCAACGTTACTGTTTCTTGGTGTTTTGTCAGTAGGTTGCAAGTAGCTTTTGACAAAAGGGCGACACCACTCTACGGTTTACACGATCATTGTTGAAGAATCTGTAGCCATCTATGTTGTATTCGGAACTTAAATCAATATTAGTGGTGTCGATAAATGTTTCGGTTATAGCAATTACGTCAAAGTTTTCTGTCAGAGCAAGACATCTCAGTTCATCAAAATTGTTGCTTAGGCTACGCGCATTGAAACTAAGGACTCTTAGGTTATCTTGAAGCTTGGTAAAAGAGGTACTGGAGGGTTCAATGTTACGAGTCTGTTGCGGTGTATGGTGTCTATTTACACGGGCGGGATGGAAGGACGTGGCTGAGAGTCGTTTTTTGTTGTTAGGGCGTTACGTACGGCGTTGTTGAGGAGCCTTCCGAATCTGGCTGCCCCGATGGGGGACAGGTGTATGCCGTCCCTTTGGAAAAGTTTACTCTGGCCGTAGAAATGGTTCCAGGCGTTAAAGAACTCGACGTCAAGTTCTCCGCAGAGAGTCTGTAGGCGGTTGTTGAGGCTGAAGGCCTTACTGTAGAAGTCGCCCTCATCCCATGTCCGTGGTAGAATTCCTGAAATCAAAATATTAGGGGATTTAGACTTATACTGCTGGATGAGCCTACGGTACTTGTCCAGCAGTTCCTCAGACCGGGTCGTGGTGACGTCGTTTGTACCTGTGTGGAGAACAAAGAGTGAGTCATTAGAGGCCTCAGCGGAGACCTCGTCCAGTGCAGCTGTGATGTCGAGAGAGAGAGAGAGAGAGAGAGAGAGAGAGAGAGAGAGAGAGAGAGAGAGAGAGAGAGAGAGAGAGAGAGAGAGAGAGAGAGAGAGAGAGAGAGAGAGAGAGAGAGAGAGAGAGAGAGAGAGAGAGAGAGAGAGAGAGAGAGAGAGAGAGAGAGAGAGAGAGAGAGAGAGAGAGTTTTGTTTTGTTCCTAGTTTAATTTTCTTGAACTCCCAAAAGTGTTATTGGAAAGAGATTACAAAAGCTGCACTCTCTCTCTCTCTCAAATCCACACAAATTTGATCATACATTATTCTTCCAAACTTTCCCCGGTATTAGTAACATCCAAGAGTGAGACAAATGAACATCTCCCGCCCCCCACCTAACCTTCACCCCCCTAGCCAGGTGTGTTGGTGGTGGTAATTGAGTTTACCTGTTAGTGGATTTACCTGACCGCATTTCACCTTAATGAAAACTTTACCTGGAGCGTTTTTTGTTGGTATTTTTCTTTTCTTCGCGCTGCTTGACTCTCTCTCTCTCTCTCTCTCTCTCTCTCTCTCTCTCTCTCTCTCTCTCTCCGTCCAATCAAAGGATCTGTTTTTACCAGACCAAAACAGAGAACATAATTTATCTTCTGGCCACGAAGTTCTTGACGGAAAATGAGTTAAGAGGAGGAAGAGAAGAAAGAGTAGGAGGGAGAAGTGGAGGAAGAAGAAGAGATGGAGGAGGAGGAGGAGGAGGAGGAGGAGGAGGAACAAAGGGTCAAGGTTAGTTTAAGTATTCGAGATGGTTGGTGAGTATGAGTCGACAATAGCTGAGGTAAACAATCATGCAACACGCCTTTACTTTACCTTCGCTTTCCCGTTTAGACAACAGGAGACTACAAAAGCTGCCTCTACGTACATGGCAGCACTGTAGTCATCGTTTTTTTTTTCGCCGATATTTTTTTCGAAGTCGTATCTTTCATCAACAATAATGTGTCTGAATTGTCTTTTTTGCATGTTTTTCAAGGCGTGGTTATTGTTTTGGTTGATATATATATATTTTAAAGTCGTATCATTCATCAACGATAATGTGTCTGAATTGTCTTTTTTCATATGTTTTTCAAGGCGTGGTTAATTGTTTGGGTTCATTTTTATATATTTTCTTACGACCGAGTTTGTAATATATCAACTTGACAATCAAAATCCAACATCTCTAGTTGATTCCGTCCCCAAAACGGCATTAAAAAGCAAAACTAGTGACAGACAGACAGAAAGACGGACGGGTGACGACGAGCCATCCTTACGTACCCGCCTCAGACTTCCCTTTTTCGCTCGGCGCCACAACAACGTCCGTGCGTCACTTCCTCGTCTGGGCCCACTTAAAGACTGTTGTGCTTCCTGATTGAAAAAAATATATAATTTCTTAGAATGTTTTGCTCTTAATTAGTGCAACTCCTACAATTATTACATTTTTCTCCGAGTTACTATTTTTTCGTAGTCATTTAAAGTTTAGTTATTATTTTTTATATTTATGCTATCAAGGCTTTTGGAAACCTATGAATTTTTTTTTTGTGGATTATTACAAAGTATTTTTATGTGAAGTATTTAATTTCCAAAGTCTGTTTTTCCCCAAATTAATATGTTCCGTACCTATGATTTTTTTTGTTTTGTTTCTAGCCTCGCCTCGACATTTACACATTTCAGGTAATTTTCGACGCTGTTTTGATGTACGTACAGTTTCGCGACTCTCCACACGCACAAACAAACATTCACATTTTTGCGCACACCCAATTTTTTCGTTGGATCATATTCTCTATTTTGCCCATCTCTCATTTCTCAAACCGGTGTTCCATTTTTCTCTCTTATTTACGCAAAATATTTATATTAATAGCATCGGACAATCTCTCTCTCTCTCTCTCTCTCTCTCTCTCCTTTCTGTTACGTGTGCAAAACTATAATTTTACCTCATTCATCCTTCTTTATTTTTTGTTCTATTGTCAAAACGGGAGTTATATTTTTCAATTATTTTTTCTCTCAATTCAAAATCCAGTATGTTATTTTTTTCATATTCATTCTAGTTTTATTAATGTCCTTGCGTCTGTTTGTCCCTATTTTTTAATCTATCTCTTGTTTTCAAAACGCATTTCATATTATCTTCCAAGTGTTCATTGTTGCGATTGTCTGACTGTCTGGTTTACTAGGCTTTCCTGTCTACCTTTGTGTGTGTGTGTGTGTGTGTGTGTGTGTGTGTTTTCTCTCTCTCTCTTGAATAATAATTAAGACACGGATCACTAAGGATTCAGACGAGAGAGAGAGAGAGAGAGAGAGAGAGAGAGAGAGAGAGAGAGAGAGAGAGAGAGAGAGAGAGAGAGAGAGAGAGAGAGAGAGAGAGAGAGAGAGAGAGAGAGAGAGAGAGAGAGAGAGAGAGAGAGAGAGAGAGAGAGAGAGAGAGAGAGATAGAGAGAGAGAGAGAGAGAGAGAGAGAGAGAGAGAAAGAGAAGGGGACATGTATAAATAAGTGATGAAATTGAATATAAAAAACTTTGATGGCAGCAAAAAGTGTAAGAAAATGACACCTGCCAAATGGAGTGTTAATTAGGAAAGTGAAGGAGGAGGAGGAGGAGGAGGAGGAGGAGGAGGAGGAGGAGGAGGAGGAGGGGTACAGGAAATGCAAAAGATAGAGTAGGATTAATATTGACGCATATAGACGAAGAGTGGGAGCAGGAGAACACGTGGGGGAGTAGGAGAAAGGAGTGAAGAAAAAGATGAAGAAACAATATGATTAATATTTAGACGAAAAGACACAGTGGATGTTAACAACGAAAGGGATGCGGAGGAAAAGTGTATGGAAGAAAACAAAAACAAAACTTCGGTATTTCTGAGACAAGGAGAGGAAAAAAAAAATAATAATGGGAGAAACTGATTACTTGAGAAAAAAAAAAAGAGAGACGAGACCAAAATATGAGTAAGTAACTGCGAATGAAAGAGAAGGGAAGGACGGGAAGAAGGGAAGGAAAGGAGGACATAAAAGACTAACTAAACAAGTTGTCAATAAACATAAGAAAAAGAAGAAAATGAAAAAAACGGACAGAGGAAGGAAGGAACGGAGAACAGACAATATATATATATATATATATAAATATATATATATATATATATATATATATATATATATATATATATATATATATATATATATATATATATATATATATATATATATATATATATATATATATATATATATATATATATATATATATATATATATATATATATATATATATATATATATATATATATATATATATATATATATATATATATATATATATATATATATATATATATAAATCATGATGATTTTCTTGGTTATCGTAATTACTGTTAAATTCTCCGAGCAAGGTCCTTCTATACACTTCCTTCCCTTAATTAATCATCTGGGAAAACTTTTATGCCATCTTTTTTATGTCGAGAGAGAGAGAGAGAGAGAGAGAGAGAGAGAGAGAGAGAGAGAGAGAGAGAGAGAGAGAGAGAGAGAGAGAGAGAGAGAGAGAGAGAGAGAGAGAGAGAGAGAGTAATTTGCGTGATATTAAAAGCTTCTTTCTAATCTCAGCAGCAGACGAGGAAGCTGTACAATCTCACCTTATCAAAAACTCTCGCGTCAATTAATGTCCCCTTAATTGGAAGATGACTTGGGGTGATGATAATAATGAAGCTTAAAAAAGGTAAGAATGCATCGGTCACAAAATAAAGTATAATGAAGACAGACTTGGGTAATGGTAGCCTCTGGTATAGGCATCTTGAGAGAGCAGTACTGGATTTATTTATCACTGCTCCGGTTACTTATAGATAAGATTCAGAAAAATGGAAATTATGTATGTATTTATCAAGCGCATGACCGTCTGTGTTAATGGTAGATTAGGTTAGGGTATACTGAATAGCAGGTATAGTTTTATAAAGAGCGCCTCCGGAAGGGCTGACTGAGACAGAGTAATTTTTGGCCAAGGGTATCGTAGGAGCAAGTGTGTGGGTTCAAACAAAAAGTCACGAAAGAAATAAACAATAATCAACATAAACAAGCACAAAATAAAAACGATTGGAAAACATTTGTTTCTGCCAAGATTCTAGCTCATAAGAATTGTGACACGAGAGAGAGAGAGAGAGAGAGAGAGAGAGAGAGAGAGAGAGAGAGAGAGAGAGAGAGAGAGAGAGAGAGAGAGAGAGAGAGAGAGAAGAGGAGATAAGAGGAGAGACAAGGAGAGGAGGAAGAGGAGCCGAAAGAAAAGACGAACGAGAACAAGAACAAGAGCAATAATAAGAGGAAGACACAGAGCGAGAAAGGAAGAAAAAGAGGCAAGCAGGAGACAGGAAACAAACAGGAAGACAGCAAGGGAGGGAAAAAATGTATTTGTACCTAAAACGACACAAGAGATTGCCTCCACATTGTGTCTGACTGAGGGGAAGTGAGGCTGGAGGGAGGAGAGAAGGAGAAAAGCAGGGAAGGAAGAGGAGGAAAGCCGGGAGGAAAGAGTTAGGCAAGTGTAAGGGAACTCTGCTGGAAAGAGAGGCAATGTGGGAGAGAAATGGGAGCTGGAGGAATGTTGGAGAAAGGGAGAAGAGAGAATAGGGAACGTAATGGAGCTCAGAAGACATAAGAAAGAATAAGAAGGGATAAACAGAATATGTGAGGACACGGAATGAGGACAAAAAGGACGGAGAGGGAATGGGTAGAACAAACTTGGGAATTGGGAGAAGATAGAAGCGAAGATATTGAGAGAGGAATAAAGAAATCGTGCCGACAAGGAATAAATGGCAAAAGGAGAGAAAAAGTAAAATGGAAACGATAAACTTGGTAACAAATATCGAGTATGGAGGAGAAAGTTAAGGATAAAATAGAGGAAAGATAAGAGAGAGAAGCGGGAAGCGGAAATAAAAAAGAAATAGAATAGAGAATGAATGAGGATACAGAATTAACTTGTGGACACAGAATAGGAGATAATAAATATGTACAAAGAAACCCCAAGGGACAAAAAAGACATAAATTAGAAATGCGTCGAAAGGAAATGAGGAAGTAAAGGACAAAGAAGGAATAGGGAGGAAGATAATAAATTTGTTCACAGGGAATGTAGGGTAAGGTTATAAAATAGAGGATGGGATATACGTAAAAAAAAAAATGGTTGTAACATCGAATGAAGACAACGACAGAGGAAAATGTATATACAGGATAAATTTTGCCCCAGATAAAATAAAAGAAATGGTGTAAAGAAGAACATATATAATAAAATGGGACAAAATCAGAGGAAAAGGGCGTTAAAAATAAAGAAGGGAAGAAGGACGAATAAGATGAAGATGTAACTGAAGAAAAAAATAAAGAAAATTAATCCGAGGAAGTGGGTAAAATAATAAAAGAAAAAAAAGGTTTAAAGTCAGGGAAAGCGCGTGAATAAAGCAGAGAGAAAATAGGGTAACAGGAGGCAGTTATATAAAGCGGGGAAAAAGAACGTAAAAGGTGATGACACGCAGAATAAATTTTGAAGAGAAAGAGCAAAAAAAAAAAAAAAAATGCGGAAAGGTAACAAAAAAGGAAGAAAATACCAAGAATATGAAAGAGAAAATTGTATGGACGAATAAGAATATGAATAATGAAGAAATAAAAAAGAAAAGTGGAAAACATATCAAATGAAACGAGAGAGAGAGAGAGAGAGAGAGAGAGAGAGAGAGAGAGAGAGAGAGAGAGAGAGAGAGAGAGAGAGAGAGAGAGAGAGAGAGAGAGAGAGAGAGAGAGAGAGAGAGAGAGAGAGAGAGAGAGAGAGAGAGAGAGAGAGAACTAATAAAATAAAGACAAGGTGTAGCGAGGTGGATAAAATGCGAGTGATTGACGGAAGGAGAGAGGAGAAAGAACAAAACGTTGAGAGAAAAAAGGAACAAAGAGCAGAGAGAGAGAGAGAGAGAGAGAGAGAGAGAGAGAGAGAGAGAGAGAGAGAGAGAGAGAGAGAGAGAGAGAGAGAGAGAGAGAGAGAGAGAGAGAGAGAGAAAAGAGAGGAGGGAGGGAGACAAACAAGCGCACAGGTAACGAGGTAAGCAGTGCTAATTAAGGTAAGTCGCCGCGTGAGAAGGGGAGCTTATGAGACAGAGAGGATGGAGAGAGAGAGAGAAAAAAAAGTGAAAGGGAGGAGAGTAGGCAGGAGAGAGTTAAGAGGCACGAGAGAAGTTGAGAGCCAAAGGGAGAGAGAGAGAGAGAGAGAGTGAGAGTGCTGCAGAGAGAGAGAGAACAAAAATTGTGAAGCGAGTGAGAGTGAGAGCGAGTGAGAGAGAGAGACAAGTGAGAGAGTTTAGGTAAGGGGGAAAAAAGGCACCAAATGAGAGGGAGAGTGAGGCAAGCAGGTGAGTTGTGCAGGTGTGAATGAGAACGAGGTGAGAGGGAGCCATCCAGGTGAAGGATAGAAGTGTGGGAAGCGCTGCGCGGGAAATGTGGGACAGGTGAGAATGTGAGGCAGGTAGAAATGTGGGAAATGGGGAAAAAGGGGAATGGAAATAGAAATAGGGAGGTGGAAATGGGAAAGTTGGATTGAGATTGAGGTGGAAATGTGGAGAAAGTAAACATATGAGGAGGATGGATTGTAAAGATGCTAATTTGGGAAAGGTAGATTGTGAGGAGTTTATATTGTGCAAAAGGTAAAATATGGGGAAGGTAAGGTGTAGGGAAGGTAAATTTTGGGGAAGGTAAGATTTGGGAAAGGTAGATTATAGGGTATGGGAAGGTGTGGGAAAGGTAAAATATGTGGAAGGTAAAATGCAAGGAAAGTTAGTTGTGGGAAAAGTTAAAGGGAGGGGAAGGTGAATTAGAGAGGTGAATACTTGGGGTTAAGGTAAATGTGGGTAAGTCGTGGGAAAGGTAAACTGTGAGAAGGGAAACACGTAAGGAAGATGAACCGTGGGAAAAGTTAAAGGGCGGGGAAGGTAAATACTTGAGGTTAAGGTAAATTGTGGGAAAATGAGGCAAGGCTGAAAGGGAAAGGTGAAGCGGAGAATCAATCCATCTCTCATTTCCGAGCACGACTTGGCGCTGAGAGGCAGGAAAGTGAATGGTTCTGGTATAAATTATTTCGACCTCACTCTGTCTGTCTATCTATCCATCTATCTATCTATCTATCTATCTATCCATCTATCTATCTATCTACCTCCTTACGAAGCCTCTTATACATTTCATCATCATATTTTCTTCCATTTCTTTCTCTCACTTTACGTTTCCTTTTAGTCGCGTTCTCTCTGCTTCTCTTGTCGGTCTTCTCTCCCTTTCTCTCCTTCGGTCTTTTGCCTTTTGGACGTCTTCTCCTTCGCCTCTCTCTTTCTCTCCCCTCGTGTAATGCCTTTTATTATTCAGGTTTAGTGTTTCTCCTTTTACTCCTACTGTGTCTCTCTCACGGTGTCTGTCTGTGTCGGTCTGTATGTTACGCTCTCTATGTTTCCAGGTTTCTCTCTCCCTCCCCATCTGCCTGCGTATGTTTCTCTCATTCTGCTTGTTTGTATGATTCGCTCTCTACCTGTATCTGTGTGTTTCTCTCTCCCTCTTTGTCTGTTGGAATATTTCTCTCTCTGCTTGTCTGTGTGTTTCTCTCTGTCTGTAGTATGGATCTCTCTCTCTCTCTCTCTCGTCTTAAAATCAATGTATATTCACCTTTGTTAGTTATTAATTATTTACGATGTTTCCTTCTTTTTTTTAATATTTTTTTTATATTATTTATTCCCTGCCATTACCTGTTCAGTCTGTAGTATGGATCTCTCTCTCTCTCTCTCAGCCTTGCCCTCACCCCGAGAGGTCAAACCGCACGCGCTCCCACTTCCGTGACCTCTCTCGCTTGCGAATCCACCCTCGTGTGCTGTACTGAACTGTACTGTAGATCTTGCTGTGCTGTGTGCCGTGTGCTATTTCGCGTCGTGCTGCGTACTGCTTATTGTCAACCGAGTTAGCTGCCCGCAGAGGTGTGCTGTTTGCTGTGCGACCACGTGCTTCATTGGACAGGATTAAGTGTTGCCCTTATTTTTACTACCTCTCTCCGCCTGTATTTACCCTCTCGCAGTAGCGCCCTGTAAAACATATATACACCTATACACAAAACATAGTGTTACACTCTTTCCGCCACATTCTTTATATATTTCCAGATTCCACTCCGACGCCACTTCCTACGCAGGTGTTCAGACCTACCTGACCTGACTTGACCAGATTATTCCCCAGAGACCAGTAATCCTCCTCCCTCCCTCTCGCGTTTCTGCTCCTCCTCTTCTCTCGCCTCCCTTTCCATTGCCCTCCCCTCTCTCTCTCTCTCATTACTACCCCCACTTGCCCCTCTCTGTCTCTCCTTCCTCACTCCCTATCTCGTTCCCACCTCTCTCTCCCCCTTTCCTTCGCCCTCTTCCTCCTCCATCCCTATCTCCTACGCCTTCCCATCTCTCTCTCTCTCTCTCTCTCACTTATTCTCGCTTATTCACGCACGCGTCCCTCTGCCCTACGAAAAGAAAAAAGCAAAGCAAATATATAGATACCTCCTCCTTACCAAGATGGCGCTAAAGAAATGTTCGACTTGCACAGGAAACTTCTCTGGTCATTTCTTCTCAGGACGATCGACCGTCTGCAAGATCTGCCTGTTGACTCAGCAGATGGAAACGAGACTCCTTCAACAGGACGAAAGGCTGACGGCTGGCGAGAAGATCACCGAACTAACAAGTACTGTTGATACCTTGCAGGAGTTTATCCAGGCCAACATCGTCGCCCCTCCTGCAATTGACGCCTCATCACCCTCCTCACCTGCACTCGATGCCCAGCCACCTTCCGAAGAAGGCACGTCACAGGAACCGGTAGAGCTGACGCTGAATGCTTCACCCCGTGAGAGGAGGAGCCAGACCTGCCACTAGAGCCATTTATCCTAATCATTGCTACAACAGATTTGCCATACTGGAGGAGGAGGACGAGGAACAGAGCACCTTCTTGGTCGGTGACTCTATGATTCGCCATCAGGTGGTTGAATTCTGTGGCAGAGTCCCCGTCGTAGGCGTAACTACTGTTATCCTGGAGCTGGTGTTGACGACATCACAGCTGCACTGGACGAGGTCTCCGCTGTGGCCTCTAATGACTCACTCTTTGTTCTCCACAAAGGTACAAACGACGTCACCACGAACCTGTCTGAGTAACTGCTGGACAAGTAACGTAGGCTCATCCAGCAGTATAAGACCAAATCTAATCTTTTGATTTCAGGAATTCTACCACGGACATGGGATGAGGGCGACTTCTACAGTAAGGCCTTCAGCCTCAACAACCGCCTGCAGACTCTCTGCGGAGAGCTTGACGTCGAATTCTTTAACGCCTGGAACGATTTCTACGGCCAGAGTAGACTTTTCCAAAGGGACGGCATACACCTGTCCCCCATCGGGGCAGCCAGATTTGGAAGGCTCTCAACAACGCCGTACGTAACGCCCGAACAACAAAAACGACTCTCAGCCACGTCCTTCCATCCCGCCCGTGTAAATAGACACCTCACACCGCAACAGACTCGTAACATTGAACCCTCCAGTACCTCTATTACCAAGCTTCAAGATAACCTAAGAGTCCTTAGTTTCAATGCGCGTAGCCTAAGAAACAAATTTGATGAACTGCGATGTCTTGCTCTGACAGAAAACTTTGACGTAATTGCTATAACCGAAACATTTATCGACACCACTAATATTGATTTAAGTTCCGAATATAACATAGATGGCTACAGATTCTTCAACAATGATCGTGTAAACCGTAGAGGGGGTGGTGTCGCCCTTTTGTCAAAAAAAGCTACTTGCAACCTACTGACAAAACACCAAGAAACAGTAACGTTGAACATTTGTGCGTGCGAGTAAACATTGCAAAAGTCAATTTAAATATATCTGTCACTTACAGGCCTCCGGGCAATCACTTGATGGCGATCTTGAAATGTACAGCGTCTTAAGGCAGTCACTTAATAACAGCGACTCACTGATACTAGGAGACTTTAACCTCCCCCATATCGACTGGGCGACACTGTCGGGTACAGAAGGTGAGTCCCATAGAATGATCGAATTTCTAGAGGAAAATTATCTAAGCCAAATGGTTTCTGAACCAACTCGACAAAATAACATACTTGACCTTGTTATAGCGACCCAAGATAACCTAGTCAGTAATGTCACGGTAGGAGAACACCTCGGTTCCTGCGATCATAAACTAGTGCGCGTTGACATTAGAGCTCAAACATCGGTGACTGAAAATAAAGTTAAGGTGCCCAATTTCAAAAGAGCCAACTTCGTAGAAACTGACGAAAACTAATATATATGCAACTATCAGATGACGGCAATGCAGAGGACCCCTGGCTAAAATTTAAAAATCACTTAATCACTCAGCAGGACACATTTGTCCCCTTGTGCGAGAAGCTAATTAACACTAATAAAGTCCACCTTGGTTTAATAGCGAAATTAAACACTCAGTCAAGGAGAGAAAATTGTCTTACAGGTTAAAGAAAGACCAAAGCACGCCCGAAAACATTAGACTTTACAATGATGCAAGGCGACGAGTAAAAGATTAGTGCATCAGGCAAAGCGTAGATATGAAGTAAATATTTCAGCCAAATGTAAAAATAATCCGAAATCCTTCTTCAGTTACATAAACAACAGAAAGGAGATCAGAAGTTGAATTTGACCTTTAATAAACAGCGACTGTGAACTAGTGAATTACAGCCAACACGTTGCAATCAGATTAAATAATTACTTTTCCTCGGTGTTTAATAATAACAGTCCTCCCACCACCACCACCAACACCAGTACTAATGTAAATCCCGAGCATGCATTGTCTAACTTTGAAATAAAACCCGATGAAGTCCTTAAAGCCCTCAAATCACTTAAAACAAATAAAAGTCCTGGACCTGATAAAGTATATCCAACTCTGCTGAAAGAAACAAAGAGCGAAATACTCCTCCCTCACAACCGTATTCAATATGTCCTTGCGACAAGGCATTGTCCCTTCAGATTGGAAAAAGGCTAACGTGACACCGATTTTAAGAAAGGAGACAAAAAGTACCAGGTAATTACAGGCCCATTAGTCTAACTTCGGTTGTAGGTAAGCTACTTGAGGCATAATTAGAGACAAAATTGTGAGTTACCTTGAAAGCCACTCATTAATTGGGGACTCACAACATGGCTTCCGAAACAAAAGATCCTGCCTATCAAATCTATTAACCTTTATAACGACCTCTTCACTGTTTATGACGTAACCAAATCACTGGACGTAGTCTATCTTGATTTCCAGAAAGCGTTTGATAAAGTCCCGCATCATAAATTACTTTACAAATTAAAACAAATAGGTATTGACGGTCAGGTAAACCAATGGATCGCGAATTGGTTGAGCAACAGACAACAAAGAGTAGTGATTGACGGATTTAACTCAGAGTGGGCGCCTGTCACTAGTGGCGTCCTCAGGGCTCGGTTCTTGGCCCAGTGCTCTTCATTATTTACATCAACGACGTGGATGTTGGACTCAATAACCGCATTAGTAAATTTGCAGACGACACAAAGATTGGTAACTCGGTTCTCACTGACGAAGACAGGCAAAGCCTCCAAGAGGATTTGCACAAAATTTCAGCTTGGTCGGATAGATGGGAGATGCCCTTTAACGTAGACAAGTGCCAGGTCCTTCGTTGGAACGAGGAATAAAAGTTTGATTACGAAATGCGCGGCGTTAAACTCAAAAGCGTTCAATGCGTCAAGGACTTGGGGTCAAAATCGCGTCAAACCTCAAATTCTCACAGCAATGCATCGATGCAGCAAATAAAGCGAACAGAATGTTGGGCTTCATTAAAAGAAACTTTTATTTAAGAATAAAGATGTAATACTCCGCTCTACAACAGTTTAGTCAGACCCCACTTGGAATATGCGGTACAGTTTTGGTCTCCCCACCATGCAAAGGATATTGCTAAATTAGAAGGTGTTCAGCGTCGGGCAACGAAAATTATCCTTCCTTGCGCAACAAATCCTACGAAGAAAGGCTTTCTACCCTTAACATGTTCTCTTGAGAAACGTCGCCTGAGGAAAACTGATCGAATGTTTTAAAATACTTAATGGTTTCACGAATGTAGACAGATCAACATTGTTTATGATCGATGACACTTTGCGCACGAGGAACAATGGCGTAAAACTCAGATGTAGACAAGTAAATTCAGACTGCACCAAATTTTTCTTCACCAACGTTGTAGTGCGAGAATGGAATAAGCTCCCATCATCAGTGGTCCAGTGTAACACGATTGACTCCTTCAAAAATAAGCTCGACCGTCACTTCCTTCAACTTAATATCAACTAGAGTAGAAATGCAACGTTTTGGAGTCTTCTGATTAATGTAAAATCACTTAGGTTTAAGGACAGACCACCAAGTCTGGACCATGGGGTCTGTGTGGTCTGATTTTCTATGTAAATCTATGTAAATCTCTCTCTCTCTCTCTCTCTCTCTCTCTCTCTCTCAACTGTTTCCTCTCTCCATCCTTTTCTCCGTCACTTCCTTTCAAGCGTCTTCATTTTTTCCGTCCGAGTCACTCATGAATCTTCGCCTCCCTCGCCTTATCACTTATGCAAAAAGATAAACTATTATGCATAATATTTCACTTACTTCTCGTTATATATACACGTGTGGTGCTTGGCTTCACCTTGGGAGGGAAGAAAAAAATATCGCCTTGGCTTATTTTCCCGCGCAATTTATGATTTATGAGAGAATGGAAAGAGTTATGAGGAGCAAAAAGGCGCCTCATTTCCTTTTTACTTTCTCATCATTATTTCCAGAATTTTGACGTAACTGGTTCTATTTTTTCAACTCGTTCGTTTTGTTTTCGTAATGTTGTGAATGATGAGAAAATGGAACAAATTTATGATAGCATAGAAGAGCACGATGTTTCACTTTGTTAAATGTTTTGTTTCGACGCGGGTTCGAATCCCTACGCTACCACTCGGATTTTTCAGTTACCGCCGAGTGGCTTAAAAAAAACTACCCACATGCTGTCCTGAAGAACACCCATCAACCCGGACTCTAGAGGAAGCCGTCCAAGCGAATCAAGAACGAGTTCCGGGGGGCAGCATGAGCCAATGCAAGATGGCGCCACTATAAACACTCGCCTGCGCCAGAACGGGCTGGGCCGACCATCAGGCCCCACCTGGAAGAAGCCTTGGGCCGACCATCAGGCCCCACCGGGAAGATGCCTACCGGCGCAATAGGCAATCAACGTAAAAAAAAAAAAAAATATATATATATATATATAAATTTCGAGTATGCGTCCGTTGGTAGCTGTTTTAGGTTAGCTTTTTTCTTATATTTTTTGGTTTATGAGAGAATGGAGAGAAGTATGAGGGGGTAAGACTTAACCAATTTTATGATTTTTTTGTTATTCATCTACCAAATACCTGAGCGTCCCTCCATTGGTTGCATTTTGTTTTTAAGAGAGGTGCAAGGAGCGGCCTCGTTTTTATCACCTTTTTTCGTTTTCCTTCATTTATACAAAGTTCGAGTGTGACTCCATTCGCAGTACTTTCCAGGCAATTCTTTATTTAATGCATATAGGATTCCACGCGCCTCGAGAGACCCGACCACTTGACTTGAAAATTCTCGTGAATAAGAAATTAAGAGGAAAATTGGAATATTCACAAATCAGGGACAGCGGTAGCAGGAGGCAGGTAAAGCAGGGAGCAGGTGTGGGGCAAGTGAGGGAAGGGTAGCAGGGGGCAAGTGTGGGGTAAGGTGCAGGAAGGTGGCAGGGGGGAAGTGTAGGGCCAGGTGAGGTAAGGGAGGCAGGTGTAGTGGCAGGGGGAAAGGGTAACCGAGGAAGGCAAGAGGTCAGGTAGAGGGTCAGGTAAGGTGAGGGGAGGGGGAGAGGTACACGCGGGACATACGAGGTGGCAGGGACAAAGGGTAACAGGAGCAGGCAAGAGGTCAGGTAGGGTGATGAAGGGGACATAAGGGACAGGTAAGATGGCTAGGCGAGGGTACTAATTAACAGGTGAAATCAGGTAAAGTAGAGGGAGTAGGGTAAGATAGGTGAAGATAGGCATACCGGCTCTTGCAGACTCCTTATGTTTTTATGTAAGGTTTTTACTAATAGAAGGAAAGTCGTGATATGCTTAAGGGACGAGACGGATTGGGACGGAAGGGTAGAGAATAGAGGAAGAGGCCAGGACACTGATATAAGGGAAGGAAGGGGATAGAAGGAAATACAGGTACAGGAGGGGATAGGACAGAGGTAAGGGACTGGATGGAGTTGGTCGAAAGGGTAGACAGAAGAAGAAGGGGCTAAACAGTGATAGAAAAAGAGGAGGAAGGGGGTAGAAGGCTAAACAGGTTCAGGAGGTGGATGGGACAGGCGTAAGGAAGGAGATGTGTGAAATGGTAAAGTATGAAAGAACTGTAACAGAAGAATTAGTTGAAAGGCAAAGAGCTAGACAGGAAGGGGTAGAAAAGCAGGGAAGAGGCAGCAGGGGTACTATTAGACACTTCGAGGCGTGGCTAGCAGAGGACATGAGCAGGGAACAGCAGGGACGAGGGACAGCGGAAGAGAGATCCTGCTGCGGCGAGAACGGCCAGCAGCGACGTTTCATTTCAATATCACGTAACATGCTATCATGAGACTCATTTCCACCTTGATTACGCCCAATTCTGAGAGGAGGAGGAGGAGGAGGAGGTGGTGATGGTAGGTGAAGAGGTAGGTAGGTGGGAGAGGGGGAGGAGGAAAAAATGAAGAGGAGGAGAAAAAGAGCTGAAGGTACAAAAGGCAGGAAATGGAAAGAGAATGGAAGGGAAACATGAAAAGAAGAGTTTGATAAGGGTTAAGAATTAGAGGGAAAATAAGGCTGGGGAAGGCGATGGGGAAAAGTGAGGAAGAGAGGCATGCAAAGGGGAGAAAGAAAGAAAAGATGAGGGAGTGAAAAGGGAACGGAATATGGAAGAAAATAGGTGCCAAAGAGGAAAGAAGGGGAACGGAGAGATAAAAGAGAACGGGTGAGAAAAAAAGGAAGGAACAGGAAGGAAGAGGGAAGGGAATGAACAGGAAAAGTGAATGGGTACGAAAGGGGATAGGAAGGAGAGGAATCATGGAAGGGGACAGAAGAGGAAAGTGAATGAATGAGAAAGAGGAACGGAAGGAGAAGAAAAAGGGAAGGAAATGGAAGATAAGAGTAAATAGGTGAGAAAAAGACAAGGAAAGGGAAGAGTGACCAGAGAGGACAGAAGAAGGACAAAAACATGGGAGGGAAGGGAGGGAGAGGGAAGAGGAATGGCCACGTGTCGCTCTGCCAGTATCACCATCGCGTTCACAGCAAGAGTTCCCAGGTATAATGAGCGTCAGGGTTTGATCACACGGTCTGGTGGTGATCCAGGTGAGGTCACTGAGGTGGGTGAGTGGCGCGGCGGGGACACGCGACACCTGCAGACCAACGTGATTACAGGTGAAGTGGTGCCACAATCAGGACAAAAGTAATGGAATTGGGTCCACTGCCACATGTCATGTCAAGTGGGAATGGAAGTTTCTGTAGTACTGGAAGCATATGTGACTTTTCTTACAGCAAGGGAGACAACTCAAGGGCAAGAAATAGAAAAATACAGCAACAAATATGCCCGCTAAATGCAGCTCTGACAAAAGAATAAAAGGATGAGAGGCCAAAAGAGAGGTCAATTTTTGGTGGAGAGAAGTGACGCAAGAGATGAAATGATACAACAAGGGAAAAAAAGGTAGTAACAATGAGTACACTTATATAACTTGCTATTGCTTTGTACACCTGTGAGGTAAGAAAAGACTCGTAAGAAGGTAGTAGGTGGGAAAAAAAAACGTAAAGAGAACACAATTTCCTTTTTTCACAGTAGGGAGGAAGCTCAGAGGGCATTAAAAAAGGTACAAAGAAAGCCCTCTGGCACTGCTCCGGCAAATAAAAGACATCACTGAGAGTAACTGCTAATAAGGTGAAACAGCCCCGTAATCAAGGTAAAAGCAGTGGAATCGAATACACTTACAAAATTCACGTCAACTCGAGATCAATCTTCCGTACCCGAGTATGAAGGCAACTCAGATTAACGGATCAAAGGTGTTGCAGTAATCAGGTGAACCCATTCTGGTCTACTGTGTTCCTCCATACTAAGTCGCCACTCTGTACCCTGTGATTGGCTCTCCAGGGCTTCACAATCTTCTATCTTCATTTTCTGCTCTTTAAGTCACGGTTCAATACCCCCTGTCTCCCGTTTTCTTCCCAGTCATCCATTTTCTATTCATCCTTTCCTTAGCAATCGTCTGTTCATATTCTGCTCTCGAGGTCCGGGTTCAAATTGCGTTCTCCTCTGTCCCATTTTGTCCTTTTCTGGCCTTACTCTCCTGTCCCAACCATTCCTTGTCTTCCTTTCCTGCTAAGTCAGGGTTTTATTTCGTTCTGTTCTGTCCAATTATGTCCTCTTCTGTTCTGTCTGTCTCCCTTGTTCTCTATTTCCTTCTCTCTTACATATTCCCTTTCTTCTTCATTCATTCCTTCCTCTTTCCTTTCCCTTTCCTTCCCTCTTTGTCACCTATTTCCAAGTATACTTTGATCGTTTCCTCACCCTTATCCTCTCATCTAACTACCATAGGCATGTCCCTCTTCCTTATCCATCCCCCATTGACTTTTTCCCCTTCTTACCTTTCGCATGATCTCCCTTATTCATGTCACTCTTCCATTCTTTCCTTCTTAGCCCTTCCATCATTCTCTCCTATTCAAGTTACCTTCCCATTCTCTTATCACTCCCTACCTCATCCCTTTATTCATGTCCCTTTTCCATTCTTTCCTTCTTTTTAGCCCTCCCATCATTCTCTCCTATTCGAGTTACCTTCCCATTCTCATATCAATCCGCGCCTCATCCCCCGAGCTGTTCCTTCCTAATAGTCTGTCAGAAACGTGGGCTCTCAGGGTAATGTTCAGAGGCTTCTCGGAGCTAGTTTTCCCTTCCCGCCGCCTGACAGCACCTACATCAGATCAGTCACTCCGCAACCACTCCACCTGATGGTCCACCTGCACGCCTACGACACACCTGAGGCTCATTAAGGACGTGGTAGCCTGCTAATGAGCCACGAGTGAGTCTTTTCGCCCCAATTCTGTTTTCCCTGTCCCACCCTTCCACCCAATGTTATTCCGCCCCTCTGCCTATTCATTGTTTGTCTTTTCGTTCTAATTTTGTTATCCTTGTTCTACCCTTCCACCCAATGCCGTCTCTGTTCCATCCTGTTCCATCACATCCCACCCCTATCATCCCTTCCCATGTTTATCCCTGACCCCTATACCCCTATCCTCTGCCCCTTTACCGTGTTTACCGCTGTCCTGCTCTATTATCTCCCCTGGCAGTCCCTGGCAGTCCCCTGACTCACCTAACCTGTTCACCTCAGTTCTCCCCTGCCACGGCGTCCCCTGTCCTACCACCTCGCTTAGCTACCCAAGAAGAGGTAGATAAAAAAAGAGGTACTAGAAAGAAGAGGTAGAGAAAAAAAACGATATATGAACCCAATGGAAGTAGAAAATATGGTGCGATAAGTAGAGTTAGTGGAGCAGTGCTTAGCGGGATTTTTTGTTTTTGTTTATTTTGCCCTAGAGGTGCTTACTTCACTATAAAATAAAAACTATGAAAGCACGATAACTTTAAAAAAAAAAAAACGACGTGAGTAAGGAGTGTGTGAGAAAGAAAAGGTAACTAATTGCGTGTCTGTGCATTTCTACCCTTTCCTTACCGCCATGTATTTTCCTCTTAATCAAGGGTATAGCAAGGAGAGGAAGTAGATTAGTGGGGAAAATTAGTGGAGAGATTAGTGGCGGGAAATCAGGAATGCACAGTTCTATGGTTGAGGGTCGATAATTGCTGTGATGTAGTTGATGTTATTGGCACCTCATTTACCTCCTCTCCTCTCCTTCCCTTCCCCTGTCAACCTCTGTCCGCCCGTCTTCACACCTGTCTCTCTCCTGTTTAGCAGCATCGCGCGTGACTTAATACATGCTAATAAGGACTTTCAAATTGCAGCTTCCCCTCTCGTGTTTCCTTGAATAATTTGCCTTTCTCTTCCCTCTTCCCTCTTCCCCACTCCATTCTTTATTTTTTGTCCTTCTTGTTCGTCTTCCTACTCATCTTACCTTCTTCCTCACCGTAATCTTTTGTATGCTTTTTTTTCTTTCTTATTTCGTGTCTTCCTACTCATCTTACCTTCTTCCTCACCGTAATCTTTTGTATGCTTTTTTTTCTTTCTTATTTCGTCTTTTCCTTGTCGTAATCTTTTGTATGCTTTTTTTTTCTTATTTCGTCTTCACCTCGTCTTCCTTTCTCGTCTTTCTGGTTCCTTTTCTTTGTGTTCTCAGTATTCTATTTCTCTCTTTCTTCTTTGGTGCGCTTCTCAGTTTTCTTCTTCTCTCTTTCCTTTCGTATCTTTTCTTCGCATCATGTTCACTTTCATACTCTTTCTTCGGATGTTTATTTGATTATCTTCATCCACTTTCGTTTATCAAGTTATTATCCTCCTTCCCCGTTTCTCCTAGCACTGTTTGTCAAGTTATTCATTTTTCAGTTTAGTTTATATTTTTTGTCTTTTCTTCCCTTCCACCTACTCCTTCCATATTGGTTTTTTTTTGCTTCATCTTGTTATCGCATTTCTTTTAGTTCCTGCCAGTATTTCTTATCACATTTTATCTCTCTCTCCATCATGAGTTTATAGTTTCGTTTCCCTTTCTTATCTTTTTATTTTCTTTCGTCTTCCTTTCAAATTATTATCCTCCTCCTACTTTCTATCGTCGCTGCCGGTCTTTCAATATGAGTTTTTATCTAAGTTATTGTTCCCTTCATTCGCTGTCATCATAAACCATCCCATTCTTTATCGACTTCTTTTCATAACGTTTATATTTTCGTCTTCTTGATTAAAGCTATTCGTCATCATCTTTGCATTTTCATCAGGGTATTATTTTCGCCCACTCATCTTTTGTCATTGTTTATATATCTCTCTCTTCACATCTAGTTCATCATCTAATTAGGAGGATTATACTCAGTCACTTTGTCATCGCTGCCATTCACCTCGTTCAGCTTTTTATCTACGTCCTTATTCATCTCGTTCAGTCTTTTATCAACGTCCTTTTAACTATCTCTTCATTGTGAGTATATAATTATTTTCGTCTTCTTTACTCCTCCTCTCCATCTACTTCTTCACCCTCCGTCAGTGTTGTGTCTGCTTATCACACTTTTGTATCTGTTTCCTTTCAATCTACGTATTTGTCATTTTTCCTTATCTTCTGTGACTTATTAGTGGATTAATATGTTGTTACCCCGTTAGCCATCACTGCCTGTTTTCCATATTGATTTTTCTTTTCCTGAGTTTATATATTCAATGGTATATTCTTCGCCTCTTCTCTACACCTTTGTCTCTCTTTAGCAAGTTGTTGTGTTCCTTTCCTCCAGGCACCGCGGTCTCTCATATGTAAGTCATTATCAATTTTATTTCACTTAACAGAAGGAGATAAGTGAAGAAGAACGAGGAAGGGGAAGATTGGAAGGAAGGAAGGAAGAAAACAGAAAGAAAAATAGGAACAGGAAAAGAAATAAAATAAAGAGGAAAAAAAAAGAAAAAAAAGAAGAAACTTAAAAAGGAAGGAAGGAGGCGGAGGAGAAAGTCTAAAGTTGGTTATTCATCTTCCTTTGATTCGTATCACAATATATTTTCTTTTTTTCTAGATATCACAGGTCATTGCAAGCACTTCCATTTACTTTTAACCGCTATTCCTTTCGTGTCTGTCATCCCTTCCTCCCTCTTCTCTTTCCTTTATATTTTTCAGCTCTTCAGGTTTGCACATTGTCATTATCTATTTAATCTTCAATCCATTTGTTATTAATTTTCTTTTCTTTATTTTCGTCGCTGGTAATGTGTTTCATCCCTTCCTGCTTGCCGTTTGACTTGTTATAATTTCCATCATTCGTTATTATTATTATTATTATCATTATCAGCATTACAATATTTCCGTCATTGTTTCCCCTTTATCACCGTTCATCGATTAATTACTTTGTTTATTGCTTTTTATTACTCTCTCTCTCTCTCTCTCTCTCTCTCTCTCTCTCTCTCTCTCTCTCTCTCTCTCTCTCTCTCTGTGTGTGCGTGTGTGTGTGTGTGTGTGTGTGTGTGTGTGTGTGTGTGAAATACATTATATATTTGAGCTATCCTATTTTTATCTTCTTTTATTTTCTGCGCCGTGCAAATCATATTCTCCTCCTTCGTGTGTTATGGCTCCCGTTCATTGTATATATTTTTCTAACTATTTTTCTCCTGTTTTTCTTCCCGCCTTCCGTATCATCTTGAAAATTCTCTCGTCTTCTCCCGTTTTATACGTACATCCATCTCATTTTTCTTCTACGCCCTCATTCCACATTCTTCTTTCTCTCGCCCTCGCCTTCTCCTCCTCCTTCCTGTCTCTTCATTTAAAATTCTCTCTCTTCTTTATTCTCTTCACCCTCCGATTCACAAAAAAAGGCAAAGAAAAATGAGATGAACGGTGAAGAAGAAAAGGATGAAAGTGAGGAAAGGGATAATGGATAAAAAATAACGGAAGAGGTAAAAAATAAAGAGAAAAGAGAAGAGGAAGGAAGGGATGACAGAAACGAAAGGAATAAAGGATAAAAATAAATGGAAGTGCTTGAGAGGACAAAGAAAAAAGCGCAAAGGGGAGAAAATAAAATAAAAGAAGAAAGAATGAAAGAGAAAATAATAGAGGACGATAAGTACCGGAAGAGCTTTTAATTATTCGACATAAATAGACACCGTTCAGTTTTGTTATTTATTATTCTAACCTCAATTTTACTCGCTGAAAAAAATAATCGGGGTGTCGTAAATGTACAGTAAGTGCTTTTTAAGGTCAAAAGTTCATGTCATGGAGCATTAAACAGGGACAGTTTTGTGTATCTTTTTATAACCAATGATAATTTTTTCAGCGAGCGATGTATTATAATTGTTGCTGGTGTAATAATGCTTATATGGGGGAAGTGTGTGTGTGTGTGTGTGTGTGTGTGTGTGTGTGTATGTGTGTTTTGGCTAACAAAGAGTGCGCGTATGTCTGTTCCACAAACAACATAAAAACAACTTCATTTCAACTACCCAATTACCCAGACGCGTCCAACATTTCTGCCTAACTAACGGACACATCCTTACATGCATCACTGGTATTTTCATTTTCCTAATTTACATACATTTCCAAAAATTCATATATACGTAAGGGCAGTAGCGGGAACAAATTTTAAGGATTTTCAACACCCAGGAAATCACATCAGTATTCTTTCAAATCTGTGTCCATTATGGTCCTTGGGTTTTGCACTCGAGTTGCTCACAACCATGGGAGGAGGAACAAAACCCACGGCTGACACATAGTCGTTTCTGGGTGGACAGGGGAACGACAGTAAGGAAACTACCCACACATCTTCACTCCACCAGGAAACTGAACCTGAGATCTCTGGGATGTGATCCGAGCGTGATGGGACCCAAAAAGGACTAAAAAACACCCTTCATCTCCTCATTGTTTTGTATATTCTATTTTACTCTTATATTTTCTAACCATAAGTAACACTGTTGAGTGCTACGTGTACTGAATCGCAAACATCACTTTAATACACCTTATCCATCTTCTTACATTGATAATTACAAGTAATAAGGTGTATATCGCATTCTCTAACACCACCTTTAATTTTCTCTCTTAACACCGTCTCTCTCTCCCCACCTCGTCTTTCCACCGCACTGAGCAACGCTGATACACAAAGCTCACGACACACGCTGCTGAGGCAATACGCTTAACGGGTAAGTGTGGCAGCCGGGGACGTTAATACCAGGTGCGGAGGATAAAAAAAACGTTGATTAGAGGCAAGCAGGTAAAGGGCTGTTCACCTTCATTGGCATTAGAGACTCGTGATGCAGATGAGATGACAGCTTGGCCGGAGGTGAGAGAGAGAGAGAGAGAGAGAGAGAGAGAGAGAGAGAGAGAGAGAGACACTAAAAAAAAGTCATACTCCTCGGAGATAATTAGCTTTTCTATCTGCTGCGCGCGCGTGTGTGTGTGTGTGTGTGTGTGTGTGTGTGTGTGTGTGTGTGTGTGTGTGTGTGTGTGTGTGTGTTATCTTTGCCCCACGCATGGCTAACCTTCAACAGCTCCTTTTTACAGCCGGGAGTCACATAAACACGCGCGCTAAACATCCACTATTCATTTCAAAAGTGTGGCACCGACGAGCTGTCAGCCCCCCCCCCCCTCTCCGGCCGGTGGACGTTGAGATTACAACAGACGCACTTTTACCGACCTGTTTATTATCATTTATGATAAAGATGGCAACCAACAGGCAAACAAAAACAAAACAATAGTAAAAAGAACTCTCTCCCATTCACGAAAAAAAAAAAGAATACACACGAAAGTACACGAAAAGCTAAAAACGAAACAAACGAACAAAGAATATTTCCCATATACAAAACATGAACAATCTCTCTCGCTCTCCCATACTCGAAACAAACAAATAAACAACAAAAAAACACGAAGCTACATGAAAAACGAAACACGAAACCAAATAAAAAAATCTCTCTCTCTCTCTCTCTCTCTCTCTCTCTCTCTCTCTCTCTCTCTCACCCATACAGGAAAGCCTCATAATCAGCCTCAAAGCGTCGCTAAGCCCACACACTAAGCCCTGCTCTCTTCTGCGCGGCGAGGCGAGGAAAACGGACTAATAATGTGATAAGAGCCACTCACAAAGGACTTCTTGAGGGGGTGATTAGCGTGATTGCCAGAGATGAGAAAATGTTCACTTTTGCTAACAACATTTTCTACCAGCGTTGAAGCATTACTAATCATTATCATCTCACCTGTGCTATCCCTTAATTAAAAAAAAACAGGTATTATCCTCAGTTGTCTGTCTGGTGATGGATTTCCGTGTGTGTCTTTAGAAAAAAAACTTATACGTACACATTGATAATTATTAAGATACACACAGAAGAATGGATACACACATATTAAGATGAATTAAGGAACAAAGCGACGGTAACTGAAATATGACGATAAAAACAACGACAGAGAAATAATTATCGAGATAGCGGGGACTGATTAACAGATATACACAAAAACAGACACACACACACACACAGAGAAAAGAGATGATGACAGCGAATAGAAAGTCACTTCATCTCTCCTCCATCACGTGTTGAGTTGCTT
The DNA here is from genome assembly GCF_024679095.1 of Eriocheir sinensis. NCBI lineage: Eukaryota > Metazoa > Arthropoda > Malacostraca > Decapoda > Varunidae > Eriocheir > Eriocheir sinensis. The sequence continues at coordinate 156,435 of NW_026112167.1, read as the reverse complement.
TTACACAAACATCGTCGAGAGATAAAATAACACTAAAGCTTTACAAATAAATACGAGTGCGGTGACTCAGTTAACAGCGGGACTGACAGCGAAGAAAGACGGTTATACAGACACACACAGACGGACAGCGACGGAAGAAAGTGTATAACCATGGGGATAAGACGTCTCCTTGTCCCTCTTCCGTCTCCCAAAGCCCATCAAGTCGCTCTAAGAAGAATAAACTCCCGTAACAACCAAATTACGGAGCGCCGGAGACACTGCTTTAGAGGCAATCAGTGATGCTTAAGTGCAAGAAGGAGGAGGAGGAGAAGGAGGAGGAGGAAGAGGACGGGGGGAGGCGAAGCAAGAGGAGGAGGAAGAGGGAAAATTAGAGGAAGAAGTTGGACCGAGTAAGGAAAATTGTATAAAAATCGTGAAAGAAGGAGATTGAGTGAAGGAGAAGAGGAGAATTAAAAGAAGGAAGACGATAATAGGAGAGCGAAGGAGAAACATGTGTAAGGGGGAAGAGAGAAAGTGTTAAGAAGAGAAAGAAAGGAGGAAACGTGAGAATCCAATAATGAAAAGGAGAAATATATTAGAGAGAGAGAGAGAGAGAGAAGTGCTAAAGTTCTGTAGCAAATGAAGATTAAAGGCGCTGAGGAGACACGAAGAGAAATGAGAAAAGTGTGATAGCGATGGAGGGAGGAGGGGGAGGAGGAATGGACAGGGAAGGAAGGAAGATGAATATGTGTGCTCTCTCTCTCTCTCTCTCTCTCAATAATGAAAATAAGAGGAAAAAGAAGAAAAGTTACAATATGATGAGCAACTACTACTACTACTACTACCACGGGCATTAAGTCACCGTCATCTCATCACCAAGACACATTTTTCTTAAGAAAGCGGCTTCAACAATGAAGAAAATGAGCGAAACAAAAATAAACAGCAAAAATAACAACAACAGCGAGGAGAGTTTGATAAAGAGTTCCATTAAAGACCACACACACACACACACACACACACACACACACACACACACACACACACACACACACACACACACACACGGACGCTAGGGATGTCTTTCATGTCACAAGCAGGCCTGTACGGTATTTCTGAATGTGTGTGTGTGTGTGTGTGTGTGTACGGACCTTGCCGTCTCTCATACCAGACACAAACAGAATCCTATACTATTGTTTCGCTCATTCTTACATTTCGAGATATCTCTTTCCAGGGTACTTTTTTTTCCCGTCTGGCATTGGTAGTTGCGTTTTTCCAGCTTTAATTAGCAGAGCTTCGAGCAACAACAAAGGAGTTTCGTATCAGTCTCTCTCTCTCTCTCTCTCTCTCTCTCTCTCTCTCTCTCTCTCTCTCTCTCTCTCTCTCTAAATTCGCTGAAACGCATCCAACCGGAGTAAGACAAAATAAAAGCGAGATGATACGAAATGAAAAAAAGAAAAATGTATAAAGAATAGCAGGAATTCCAATACACATTCTTACAGGGATTAGCATAAAAGAACAAAAAGATAAAAGAAAATGGTGAAACAAATACGCACGAAATATCTTACTAACGAAATTAAAAGAAAGTGAACGGAGAAAAAAAGTGGAAAAAACATTATAACATCAGCAAATATCTCCACATCTTATTGCACAGAATTTCAATGTAAAGGAGAAAATAGTGTGAGAGAGAGAATCTATAGCCTCGACCCCTTTTCCCATTGAGGAGGAGGGAAGGAGAAAAATGGGGAACAATGACAATAGCCTTCACAGCCAAGTTAGAGGGAGAAAGAGTTACAATGACAACGAGGAAGAAGAAAAGGACAAAAAGGAGAATCGTAAATTACATAACACAAACGTCAACAAATTCACACATGGAAGGACAAAAGGAAATTACACAGGAAAGGGAAAATTAAAAGGAGTGAAAAGCTTTGACGAGGCAATAGTAAACCAAAGAAAATAGGGTAATAAATCTATAAGAGGTAAAGATAGGAAGTAGGAAGAAACAAATGCAGAAAGTTACAAATAAAATAAATAAATAAATAAAAGTGAAGAAAAGGTTTGATGAGGCGACAGTAGATCAAAGTGAATAATAAAACGAATCCATAAGAGGTAAAGGTATTCTTCAAAGGCTTCAAGGCCAATATGAACGATGCTATTCGGCGACGGAAGAAAGGGTAAGATACAACATTTTCAAAACATACACACGAGACACAATGATCAGGAAATATACCAAGGTGACGAGGTTAACAAAGGAGGGGGAAGAGGAAAAGAAGAAGAATGAGGAGGAGGAAGAGAAGAAGGGGGAGCAGGATAACAGAAGGAGAAGGAAGAGGAAGATGAGGAATGTAAAAAGGGAATGAGGACCGCAAAACAACAACAACACCCTTTTAACGACGAGGAAGAGGGAGGAAGAAGGCGTAATAATCCACGTGTTGTAATGACCTGCAGCCACATTACCCGAGAGCTGATACGTTAATGCGGCGATACAGCGAAAGACACACAAAGGACGAAGAGAAGGAAGAGAAGGAGGAGAAGAAGGAGGGGGAGTCTGTTATAATGAGGAGGAGGCGGAGGAGGAAGAGGAGAAGGATGGAGAATGTGAGAAGAAAAAAACATGAAGAAAAAGAAAAGAGGAAAAATAAGAAGTAAACTAGGAAGAAAAGAAGAAACACTTGAGAAAACAGGAAAGGAAGAGGAATAAATAGTAGAAAATGAACAGCAACGGAACGTGAAGAAATAAAAGTAAAAATATATAAAGATGAAGTAGAAAGAGAAGGTGGAAGAGACAGCAGATGAATAATAATAAGAAGGTGAAGTAGAAGAAAATGAAAATGAACAAAAGGTGAAGGAAACAAATTGAGGCTAAGAAAAAAAAAATAAAGCAGAAAGAGAAGTGGGAGTAAACAGCAAATATAGATGTGGGTATTAAGAAAACGAGAAACAACAGAACGTGAAAAAGAATAAACTGATGATAAAAATAACAGTGGAGCAGAAAGAGAATTAGAAAGCGAAAGTAAATACAGAAGCGGGTATTAGGAAAACGACAGCGTAGGAGAGGAGGATCGCAAGGGACAGGGACGAAGATACGAAGGAATTCCTGGAAACTAAGAAGCGAAAGGGACAAAAAAAAAAGACTGACGAAGAAAAATTGATGAAACAGGAAGTCATGTATGAAGAGGAAGAGGAAGTGGAGGAGGAGGAGGAAGAAGAGGAGGAGGAGGAGAGAGCTAAAACAAAAGACAGGAAGGAACAGAAAAGAGAAACATGACAGAGAAGAAGAATTACGCGATGGAGGAGGAAAAGTGAGAGAGGGTGAGAAATGGAGGAGGAGGAAGAGGAGGAGGAAGAGGAGGAGAGGAGGCAGAGATCCTTCTTCCTCTCACCCGGGCTATCCTTCCAGCACATTTAGCTCAGCACCCCAATTCAATGCCTCTCCCCCCTCTCTCCCCTCCCCCCTTCGCCCTTACCCCTCTCACCCCCTCTCTCCTTTCCTTCACCTACTCCTTTCTCTCTCTCCCTTCACCTCTCCCTGGCTGCTGCTTCTTCTCTTTCCTTTATCGTTTCCCTTCCTCTCTTTTCCTCACGCGTTTCTGACCACATCAATCTTTCTTTTCCTTCTTCACCCTTCTCTGGTTCCTTTCTCCTTCTTCCCCTTCCATTCTCTCTCCCTCTTCATTCTTCCCCCTTGCCCTCCCGTTTTCTCTGTTTCTTTTCTTTCTCCTTCGCCTTCCTCTCTCCTCTTCTGTTTCTCCTCCCCTTCCCTCTCCATTTTTTTCTTCCCTACCCTACATTTTAACTCCTATATGCCACTCCCTTCCCTTCAGTCTCTTTCCTTTTCTCCTCAACCTGCCCTCTCCTTCTCTCTCCCTTTTCCTCCTCCTCTAATGCCCTACTCTTTCACCTCTGTTTAATTAAGCCTCTCATTTCCCATTACTTTATCCCCTTTCCTGTTCTCATTCCCCTCACGTTCCTTCTCCCTATTCCTCTTTCTCCGCGGCCTTCCCCTTTCACCTTCGTTTAAGCCTCTTACTTCCCTTTCTTTTGATCCCTTTCCTCTTTCTTTCCCCCTTCCCTCTATCTTCTCCTCTCTCACAGTATCCTTTCATCTCCCTTTAAACCTTTCCTTTCCCCTTCCCCTCTCACTCTCTCTCTCTCTCCTTTCCTCACCTTACCCTCTCCTCCTCTCCTTCCTTCTACCTTATCCTCCTCTCTTACCCTCCCCTTTCAACCCCCTGTAAGCCTTCCCTTCCTCCTTCCCCTTCCCTTCCTCAGCATGGGGTCGATTTAGTCTATATTGTGACACAAAGACGCTGCTTCCTCCTCCTCCCCCCCCCCCCCTCCCACACACACACACACACACACACACACACACACACACACACACACACACTCGGCCCGTCCAAGGCGCCTTACAAACTTCGTCCTTATTCATTACACAAATAATTTCGTAACAGTATCTGGAGGCGACATGTTAAGCTGTGTGTGTGTTTGTGTGTGTGTTTGTTTGTTTACTTCCGGTGCTGTAGCGGTGGTGGAGGTGGGAGCGAAGGGGAAATGGGTCGAGAAGGTGTTTGTTGCAGGTGTGTTTGTCTGTGTGTGTGTGTGTGTGTGTGTGTGTGTGTGTGTGTGTGTGTGTGTTTAGAAGTACTCACTAGTTCACTAAACACACACACACACACTCCTACTAAATTCTTCCCTTCCTTCCTACCTATCACCCTACCTTTCCCATCCCTTCCTGACTTCTCCTACCCTCCTACCTACCAACTTACCCCTCTACCTGCTTGCTCCCCCCCACCCATACACTTTCCTTCCTTCCTACCTACCTCTCTCCACGCTCTCCCACCAGCCTTTCTTCCTTCTTCATGCTTACCTACTTTTCCCTCCTTGCCTACCGCCTCCTGTCCCCCTCATCCCTTCCTCTCTGTCTTTCCATTCCCCCCCCCCCCACCTGCCTCCTTCTTAACGCTCTACCCTCAAGATTACTGATGCATATTTCAGCGCCTCGCCTCCGCCTTCCGATTCACACTTTATTGTATATTCAGAGCGTGATTGCGAGGCGCGGATCCGTGTGGGGCCAATTTTTCCCGCATTTATTATTCCAAAGTCCAATAAAAAAATCTATGACAAACAGACAAACATCCTTGACTTGAAAAAAAAAAAGGGGGGGAGTCTAGGTAGGAATGTTCTCTTTTTCACTTGTTTTTATTTCCGTCTGAAACTTATCTGATTGAACTTAATAGGAGGAGGAGGAGGAGGAGGAGGAGGAGGAGGAGGAGAAGGAGGAGGAGAGGAGGAGAAAAGAAATGAGAAAAGAAAACACTGAATACCTAACTCGATATTAATGAGGAGGAGCAGAGTAGCGCGTCGCCAGGTGAGGTTAATAATTGAGTGGAATTTTCGCCAGGTAAGAACAGGTTACATATCTGATACCTTCGTGTTTGCTCCGAACGTCTCTCTCTCGCGCCGGCGTTAACGTATGTAAAAGGATGAAGATTACGAAGAACTGCTATGAGGACGAATATAAAACTAGGTAAATAGCAACATGCGAAGGTGACGAATGAGTACTAAGAGAAATTGGAGAACGAACAATACCCGTGGACCAAGAAAGGAATAGAGAAAAGCGAAAACTATTCAAAACTAAAGGAAGTAGAGGAGGGGAAAATATAAAAAGCAGAAGAAAGATGACATAATAACGGAAGAAACTAGCCAACGTGAGAGACAAAATAGAAAAAAAAGTAATAACACGAAAAGCAAACAAAAGGAGAAGACGAGAAAACGTATGAGAGAATGGACTAGACGCCGACAAAGAAAAATGTATTGCAGTGAAGAGAAGCAACACAAAGTAAAAAACAAAACAAAAAAACAACAACAGGTAACAAAAAAGAAAAAAAGAAAAAAAAAATGAGAGCAAACACAGAGGAAGAACTGAACGAGGATCAAAAAAAAAAAAAAAAAAAAAAAACGAGAAAAATGATCCAAGCACAAAGAGACAATAATACATCGAAGAAAATTGACAAAAAATAGAGGAGAAACAGAACGAGGAGGAAACTGAGATGAAGGAAGAAAAGATTTACCTCATATTTAAGACCCCGACTAAGAGAAAATGATAAAACAAAAGAGAAAAGACAGCAGAGGAAGGAAAGTAAAGGGGAACAACGCAAAGGAAGGAAGGAGAGAGGGATAGTGAAGAGGGGAGAGAAAGTTCAAAGGCAAGGAAAGAGGAGTGAAGAAGAGAGGAGAAAATAGTATAAAGACGAGGATGGGGAGGTAATTAGGCGCAAGGTAAGGAGGGAAAAGAGGCGAAGGAAGAAAAGTTTAAATGAGGAGAAGGAAAGTAAAGGAGAAAGGAGAGGAGAGTAAAATAGGGAGGAAAAGTAAAGTAGGGAAAGTAAAGTAGAGAAAGGAGTCAAGAGGCGAAGAAAGGAAAATGAAGAAGGGAGGGAAGGGGAGTTAAGAAGCGAGGGAAGGACATTAAAGAGTCGAGGGAAGAGAAGAAAAGAAGAAAAGTGAGGAGAGTAAAGGAGAGAGAAGTAAGGAGGTGAGGGAAGGAGTTAAAGAGGCGAGGGAAGGAAAGTTTAAAGAGAAGGAAAGAGGAGTAAAGAAAAAGAGAAGAGTAAATAAGAAAGGAGAGGGAAGGAGAGTAAAGAAGAGAGGGAAAGAGGTAGAGGCGAGGGAAAGAAGTGAAGAGGCGAGGGAAGGAGAGTAAAGAAGCGAGGAAAGAGGAGGATAAAGAGGGGAAGGAAGGAGGTAAGGGCGAAGGAGAAAATATTAAGAAGCGGAGGAAGTAAATTAAAGGAGCGGAGGAAGGAGAGTTAAGAAACGAGGGAAGGAGGGAAGGGCGAGGGAAGGAGAGTAAAGAGGCGAGGGAAGAGGAGTAAAGAAAAGGAAGAGAAGAGTATAAAGAAGAAAGGAGAGGAGATTAAAGAGTCGAGGGAAGGAAAAGTAAAGAGGCAAGGGGAGGAGAACAAAGAAGCGAGTGAAGGAGGTAAAGGGGTATGGAATTAGGTAAGGAGACGAAGAAAGGAGATAAGGAGGAGAGGATAAGAGGTAAGGACGAGTAATAATCCCTCCCGCCTGTGATCGCTTCGTCAGGTTGAGCGTCTCCGCGGGGCGTCTAATGAATGTGAGGCAGGTAGGGTGCGCCGCCAACCAGGTGGTGCTCAAAGGGCGCGCGGGGGGGGGGAGGGGAGAGGGTAGTGGCGGGGTTCGGGCGGAGTCAATACCTGGGAAGATGTTAAGGTGTGAAGGGCAAATTACTACGTCTGTCTGTCTATCTGTCTGTCTTACCTGTTTTCATTTATCGTCTTTTATCTCACCAGTCCTGTGTTTTTTTTTCCTTGCTCTCGTGTTTTATTCCCTGTCTTTCTTTCTCATGCTTCCCTTTTCCCTTTTCATTTCTTCCATTCCATTTTCTATATTTTGTTTCTCAATGTTGTTCACTTATCTCTTTCTGTCGTCTGTTATCCCTGTGTCTCCTCTCCTCTCCTCTCCTCTCCTCTCCTCTCCTCTCTCTCTCTCTCTCTCTCTCTCTCTCTCTCTCTCTCTCTCGCTTATTCACCAGGGACGCGGCCGCTGTGAGTGGGTGTCTGTATTTGTGTCATTGTGTCGCTTTATCTTTTTCCGCTATTTTCCTTATATAGCTGCATACACGTGCCGCCCATCAAAAGACTACACGCACCTGTCTGATTCCAACATATATACAAACAGACAGACAGACACACATGCTTGCATTCAGGCGAGCAAACACACACACACACACACACACACACACACACACACACACACACACACACACACACACACACACACACATAAACCAGGAAGCATTTAAATATTCCTCAAAGTTTAAAAAAAAAAATATATATATATATGCAAGGAACAAGACAAAAAAAAAATATACGTAAGCCTCCCAGGGAATGATTCAAGAGCACTCCATTTTCTTTCTCCAAGTAAGACCATCAAGCAAGCACCTTAGGGAGAGAAAGATTCCTCCCTTGGAGAGAGCAATACGCAATACTTCACTCGCTCTCTGTTTCTTTTGTATTTCTTTCCTTTCCTTTCCTTTCCTTTCTCCCTCCTCACCTTTCAGCCTTGCTTCCTCCCTTCCTCTCTCGCATCCTTGCTTGCTTGCTTTCTGAATAACACAACACAGCAACGTTCAAACATTTACTTCCCCTGTACAGCCGATGCAGCATGACATGTTTACTTCAGTGTCGGGACGTGTAGCTGTTGTGGTGAAGGGCTGGTTTCTTCCGAGTACGGTCACGGCTTAGTGCTGAGTTACGATAGGCATAGAAGAGAAGGAGAAAAGTCAATCAATAAGAAATACTAAAATGGCCTCAAGGCCAGGGAGGAAGCTGAAGAATTCAGTTTAAAATTCCGAACCAATTCTCGAAACTACTTGGTGAGGTTGAAGGAGATAAGGAGGAAGGGAATAACAAACTGCCTTAAATTGTAATGGACCCAACGCTAGAAGCAGGATGAGGCAGCAGTGAACAGCACCAGCACAATGACAAATGAAACAAAATTTCTCATAAAGAAACGCGAAGATATGAAAGAAAAATTAAAAGAGTTGAGTAACGTAGTTGGCAAAACTGACTCAACTTCCCAACAACAGGAAAGTTAATGATATCTGCAAGTTTAGCGTGGACAAAATCGAAGAAACTCTGAGGTAAAAGCATGAAAACAACAAGAAAAAAGGGCATTGGCAAACATTAGGTGTTTGTTCTAAAAGATGCAATTGGCAACGTAACGGAGATATTTAAAGGTGCGGAAAAATTCTACACCAAACTATACGGTTATCGGGGTGAAATTGCAGGAAGATAATGACGAACACATTGCTTGCAGAACTTAAAAGTTCCAAGTGAAATCGTCAATGGAGTGAATAAAGCTTTGAAAGGAATGAGTAGGGTCGAAGTAGATGGTCTTATAATAGACCTTATGAAAGACTCATGATGCTTCATACTCTGAAATACTAGTTCAAATGAATACGAAATGATCGCAGGGGTATAGAGCTCCCAGTACGTGGAAAATGCCACCATTATATTCACTCACAATAACGGCGACTTGAAAGACTTAAAGAACTAACAGCCAGTTAGTCCTCTTACTGGAACCTACAAACTTTCGTAGGCAAGGAGAGTAGGACTGCCAATAGACAGGCAAACAGTGGGTTGGAAAGTAGAATAAGAGACAGATAGATATGTTGAAAGGTAGGATGGCAGATAAATAAAAAAAAGCGGCTATACTATATAAAAGAGAGGATTGTGAACAGGGGAAGGAGGGCAAATAGGAATAGTGTCGATTTGAAAGGAGGTGAGTAGGAAGATGGACTGGTAAGTAGGCAGAGAGGTAGGATTGTAAACAGAGGTAGGAAGACAAGGAGAAGCAAGTGAAGATATATACAGGTAAGCAGAAAGCTAGATTGTTAAGTAAGCAGAAGGAAATGATTGTACACAGCGGCAAAAAGGTAGATACGGACAAATGAAGGTAGGCATGCAGGTAAACTGGTAAGCAGGATGTAGAAAGCTAGGGCAGTGACTAGGCCCCTCGGAGAGCAGGATGTACATGTATCAACTCTCCAACGCAAGCAATTCACAAAATCCTCGCAGAGCCGATCAAAGCGACTTGGGCCCATCACCTATGCATGCTACACGCGCCCCGCTTTCACATCCCCTACCTGCCACTCACTCACTTGCGCGCTCACCTGTCAGCTAATACGACATTCCCGCTGTCAGATTTCTTCATTCCTGGTCTTTAACTTTCACTTTTGTTTTATTCCTCCACATTTATTCTCCTTGTTTCTCTTATTCGCCTTTCACCTTTAATGTTTCTCCCTGCAGTTCATCTTTTTTTCTCTCCTGGTCTCCCTTTTCCACTTTGATTTTATTCCTATTTATATATTCTTCTTGTTTTTCTTTTTGCTCTATTTCACTTTTATTTTATCTCTTCAATTATTCCTCTCGTTTCTCATAGTTCCTCTCTTTCGCTTTAATTTTATCACTCTCTACTTGTTCTTCTTGTTTTCTCTAAGTTTCTCTTCTACTTTTATCGTATTCCTCTTCATTTACTTCTCTCTGTCTCTTTGTCAGTCTCTTTTTCTTATATTTTCTCTCTCTTTACTTATTCCTCTTGTTTCTCTTACTTTCCCCTCTTTCACTTCCAATATATCCCTTATCACTTACTGCTCTTCATTCTCTCAATCCATTACTTTCATCCCTCTTTACTTATTCTTCTTGTTTTTCTTTGTCCCTCTTTCCCTTTTATTTCATTCCTTTTCCCTTAACTCTTCTTGTTCCCTTTCCGTCATTTCAGTTTCCTCGTCTCGCCTCACTTCACCTTTAGACTCTCACCTCACTTTGTCTTTCTTCCCCTCACATTCCCTCGCTCCTCGTCCCTTTCCCCTCACTTTATTTTGTCATTATTCTCTTTTGATTTCTCTCTCTCTCTCTCTCTCTCTCTCTCTCTCTCTCTCTCTCTCTCTCTCTCTCTCTCTGTGTGTGTCGTGTGCCAATAGCTTCCCAATCCAGGAATTTTTTTCTTCAAGTGTGTTTCAGTCTGTTTCGGAGTCATTTTTATTTTGCCTGTCTTTGTCTCTAGTCTGGCTTTATCTCTCTCTCTCTCTCTCTCTCTCTCTCTCTCTCTCTCTCTCTCTCTCTCTCTCTCTCTGGCCTTGTCTTCCCTATTTTCATCTCCCTTCTCGTTCATTCTTCTCCTCTCTCTGCTTCTTCATCTTTCTAATAAGCACCAGCAACGTTTCTCTTTATTTTCTTCTTTCTATTATTATGTTTTTTTCCTTCTTCCTCCTCATTACCTTCTTCTTCTTCTTCTTCTTCTTCTTCTTCTTCCTCCTCCTCTTCCTCTTCCTCCTCCTCCTCTGTGGTTGGGGGTGAAAAAATTCCACCACCGTATTCCCTGCGTGTTGTAAAAGCCGACTAAAAGGGACTTCTTCCTTTCTCTCCGACCTATTACCTTTTTTATCCTTCCTATGGGTAGTCTATCCAAGGGTTGTCACCCTCCCTTACAATTTGAGGACACATCCCCTCCTTTACTTCCTTTCTACAGGTTACGGTTATTGAAGAAATTGTTAAAGATGAAAAAGGAATAGAAACAAGAAACAAAACTTGTCACCAAGAAAGAAAATCAAATAACAGTTAAGGAAAAATTTACTAAAGATGAACAAAGTGAAGGAACAGAAAACAAGACGGTCATCGAGAAATAAACCCTCACAGAAACCACTCCAGACAACATGACGGTGAGCGAGAAAGAAACAGAAACTGACGAAACGGAGAAAACTGAATTAAAGTTCATCGTCTCCATACAAGAGACAATAATCCGTGAACAGACAGTCTCGATCATCCCCGTGATGGACGAGGACGCCAACACAAGACCAAATGGAAAAGTGGTGGAAGAAGAACTGCAACGAGTAGTGAAGAAAGTGGTCCACGCCGAACTTGAAGAATTAACCAAGGAAGACGGGAACGGGGGAGGGACAGTAGCAGGAACCAAGTTGCAACCAATGTGAGCGAGAAGGCTGCCACTCTCCACCAAACCGACAGTCACCAACACTAAAATGACCCCTCAACACCCACCTGCTGGCGATGGGATCCCAAAACTAAATTCCCTCAGAAAGTGTTCCTTGTTTTCTTATATTTTCTTATTCTGTGTCTATCTATCTTACTATTGTGTACAACGTAGTATAAACACTTACCATTAGCGTCCCTATGGAAACCCGGTGTAAACTCTTTCCAACAGACTGAAGCAACTCTCTCTCTCTCTCTCTCTCTCTCTCTCTCTCTCTCTCTCTCTCTCTCTCTCTCTCTCTCTCTCTCGTGTGATAATCGAGAATCGAGAATATTCTTGCAACTCCTTGAGCGATAGAGGCAGACAGACAGCGGCGCAGTTTAAGCCAAGATAGAAAGACAGACGAAAAAATAAGATACTAAGAGATGGAGATCAAAAAGGAAAAAAAGATGGAAATAAAAAAAGAAGATAAAAAGAAAGAATAAAAAGAGAGAAAGAGAAAATGTGGTGCAGTACAAGACAAGACTGAAATAGAGGAGAAAGAAAATACTAAGAAGGAAAGAAAAAAGGAGAAAAGAAGAAAGATATGGGAAAAGGAAGAAAAAATCAGAGAAGAAAAAGATAGAAAAAAATATATACAGACGTTGGTGCAAAGGAAGTCAAGATAGAGAGAAAAAACTAAGGGGAGGATAAAAAGAAGAATAGAAGAAAAATATGAGAAAAGAAAGAAAAATGAGAGAAGGAAAATATAAGAAAAGATACAGACAGTGGCGCAAAGGAAGCCAAGATAAAGAAAAAAAGGAAAAATAATACTAATGGAGGGAAAGATAAAGAAAAGAAAGATAAAGCAAAATAAAATAAAATAAAAAAGGAAACTGAAAAAGAGAGGGAACAAAAGAAGAAAAAAGAAGAGAAAAAAACGGAAAAGAAAGACAAAGAAGAAAAAAGGAAAAAATAAAGAAAAAACAAGTAAAAGTAAAAGTAGCAAGAGGGAAAAGGCGCCAATGACCAACAGAGATAAACAGATAGATAGACAGATCAAGTGTAACAAGAAACAATGGATACAAAATAACGAGGAAGCGTTTCAACTCAAATGACTCAAAACACTTCTTCTTCAACCGTGTCATCAATGTATCGAATGATTTGCCTCAAAACGTCGTCGAAAGCGAAACTATTTGCACGTTCAAAAACCGACTAGACAAATACTTAGTAGCAAACCCGAACATTCGCTATTTTGCTCCGGCCTAACAGAAAGTAGTGTTAGCTTTTTGGCGTGTATGATCTTCCTTTTGTCCATGTAAAATTCCATTGTAGTTTTTCTATACGACATGGTGTTCTTCCTTTTCATGCCAGCCTCGGCTGGAGGGACTGGTGGGATGGGAGGAGCCTTCGCCTTTGGTGTCCTGTGTCTCTGACTCGTAGATTAGAGTAGATGGTAGCAACAACAAACAGCCTAGTAAGGACCAAGAGGTCTGTTGCTGTTTGCTTTTCCTTTGTACTCCTTTGTACTCCTCCTCCTCCTCCTCATTCACACATTAGCGTCGCCCCCAGCCTCATTTAATTTTCGGGAGCAGCTTGTGAATGTGTGCGCGAGGCGAGTAAGCGCACACACACACACACACACACACAGTCATCACTTTTGTGCGGAAACCAGGAAGTCCAATCATATTAAGAAAAGTACGTTAGTATTCGTATATGAGAGAGAGAGAGAGAGAGAGAGAGAGAGAGAGAGAGAGAGAGAGAGAGAGAGAGAGAGAGAGAGAGAGAGAGAGAGAGAGAGAGAGAGAGAGAGAGAGAGAAAAGAGAGGAGGGAGGGAGACAAACAAGCGCACAGGTAACCAGGTAAGCAGTGCGAAGGCGAAGGGGCAAAGGAAAGAAGAATTAGATTATATACAAAGAGAAGGGAGGAAAAGTTGAAGAGAGATAAAAAGGAGGACGAAAAAAAAAGAGAAGGAAAGGTCAGGAGAAGGTAAAAGATGAGAGAGAGAGAGAGAGAGAGAGAGAGAGAGAGACGACCCTGAAAACGATGGACTTCCGATAGACTGGATTTAGGAGCGAAAGGCCATTACTCTTCTTTGCTCTCTCTCTCTCTCTCTCTCTCGCTCTCTCTCTCTCTCTCTCTCTTCTCTCTCTTTCCTTCTCTTCTTTTTTCGTCTTCTTTCGTCCTCCTTTTCATCTCTCTTCAACTTTTCCTCCCTTCTCTTTGTATATAATCTAATTCTTCTTTCCTTTGCCCTTCGCCTCCTTCCTCATCTCCCTCTCCTCCTTTTCTTATCTTCACTCCAGCTGCTCTTTCTTCCCTCCCTCTTTCTCCCTCATCCACGTCCCCCCTCTCCTTTTCTCTCCTTTATCTTCCATTTTTATTCTTTCTTCCCTCCCTCGCTCATTTTCCTCTTTTCAAATTATACTTTCTCATTTTCCTCTTCTCTCTACCTTTGTTTCCCTCTTCTCTTCCCCAGTTTTCTTTTCCTCCTCTCTTTTCTCTACCTTACTTTTCTTTCTCTCTTTACTCTACTTTTTTTCTCCTTTCTTCTCTCGACCTTCGTTTTCCTCCTATCTTATCTTTTCCTCCTCTCCTCTCCTCTCTCAACCTATTTTTTTCCTCTAGTCTCTCTACCTTCATTTTCCTCCTCTCTTCCCTCTACTTCCTCTCCTTTTCCTCATCGTTACCTCCCTTTTCTCTCACCCCCTCCCCACCTTATCTTTTCTCCTTCCTTCTCACCTTTTTCCCTTCGTGTTCCCTCCCCACAGAATCAATCAGAGTTGTGTCACGGCGTTTATGAGGCGCCTTGGACACGCACCTGGAAATCTGTCATTCCTTAAATCTGAATACGCCAAGAAAAATATGTGAATTCTTAAGTCTTTAGTAACACCGTAACGACAAACTATTCTCATTTGTAACCGAGATACTTTACTTTACATTTGTGGTCGATCAACGTTTTAAAACTATCTATCTGCCTATTTATCTGCCTATCTACCTACATATCTATTTAGCGGACATATTTGAAGTTATATTGGCATAATGGTAACTCGAGGTATTGAAATGAAGTTTATATGTCCGTAGAGTTTTTAAGACTAGAAGATGTGTTCCAAAAAGGAGTGTGGCGAACATTAAAATAAATAATATATATATATATATATATATATATATATATATATATATATATATATATATATATATATATATATATATATATATATATATATATATAGATAGATAGATGAGATAGATAGATAGAGATAGATAGATAGATAGATGAGAGAGAGAGAGAGAGAGAGAGAGAGAGAGAGAGAGAGAGAGAGAGAGAGAGAGAGAGAGAGAGAGAGAGGAAAATGTGACGACCTATCAATTTAAACATCCATCTACCTATTTTTAACACATTTTAATTGCTGTATATTCAATAAACTTATCTACTCAGTTATCTCTTTACTTGTAACATATTATATGAGCTGATATATATTTGGTAAAGGGACTCATCAATATGTAAGTATAAAAAGTACAGTATACACGACCTCCCTAAACTGAGTAAACATATCTAATTAACCTTTGAAAGAAGAGTCTCGGTTCTTTGAGGGTAAAAATGCCGCCATGTGGAAAGGCGTATCCTTCGTACCCTTCAGCGTACATAGAAAACAAAATTGCACCTGTTCGTAAATATTAAACGCACACAACATAGCCAGCGCTTTATATACAAGATATTGATTTTGTAAGAAGACAATACAACTACCAGAAAGGCTTATCAGTCGCAGCTCTCATTATGTGTGCCATGAAAAGCCGTGAAAAGAAAAAAATGCATGATACACTCATAACAATTATGATTTCGAGTGATAGTTTTTTTTCAATAAAAATCAAAATAAATGTATGAAGGCATAGTAAATGTAGCTGGTCTTGCAGTTTGAAATTATAAATATATTCAACTAACACGTTCTACAAAGATTTGTTATCTTTACGATCGACATTTTTAAAAGTTTTAAACATAATGAAACCAACCACAAACTACTAATTAACAACAATAAACATTATAGGACAAAGCTATAATCAACTAGGTAAAAAAAAAAGTGTGAAGCATGTGACGTTCCCGCCGCCGAAGGTTACACGAAAGAAATGTCAACACCGGAGGAAGAATGTGTATCGCAGCTTTTATATAAGTTGGGACGTAATAAAAGATAGCAATAATATGACGAAACGGAATTCAATCAAAGGGAAGAGCATGAGTAGTATTGCAGTCTCTGAAAGTTAAAGCGACTTTAATTACATACCAAAGAAATATACAAAGAAAATAACAACACGACACATACAAGAAACTCAACAACAAAGCGAAGCAGAGCAATAATGTAATTACTTTCTTCAAAGGATAAAGCAAAATCAGATTTCAGCGACAGGAAAAATTTCATTCGAAACTTTTAAAGGAATTTGAAGGTAAAAATTAGATGTTAATAATACGAAATATACAAGGACTTCACCATAAAAGCAAAACACGTAAATAACATTATTGTCTTGAAAGGTCGGAAACAAAACCAAATTAAAGCATCGAAGGAAGAATATTGACCTTAGCCTTTGTGTGAACATATGAACACAAAAGTTGAAGACAAACAAGCATGCCCGAAACAAACAAGAAATTCAGCAACAAAGCGCAGCATTTCAACATCGCAATCCTCAAAGGTTAAGAAAAAAATCAGTGTACAAATACCGAGGAATATAAATCAATCTTCGCTTGTATACACTTAAAGCCACAAAAATAAATCAAAATGTAACACCGAATGTACAAGTATATCAACTATGAAGAAGAAACAAAATTACACGAAATAACTTGTTAATATCTTCAATGGCTAGACATATAAAATCAAATCAAGCAAATATTAAAAAGAGAACAAAAAATAACAGGTAATATAGAAATACCGAAAAAAAAAATCACTTCGTTCATATACTCGAACGAAAAAATAAATCAAACACCAACAACGAACGTACAAAAAAAAAAAAATACAAAGACGAAACAAAACTACACGAAATAACATGTTAATAATATCTTCAAAGGTTGGACATTAAAACCCAATAAAAAAGAAAAAGAAAAAAGCGTGACGCGCGTGAAGCTTTAAAACAGGCCTTTGAGGTGAGCGTCCGCCGTCTCTCATTACCTGCCCTCGCGTGACCCGCCCGCTTAGTCGTTCACCTCCGCGATACAGGTGTGGCGGGGAGGGTGAGAGTAGGAAGGGATGAAGGAAGGAGAGGGTACGAGGAGAAGGTAAGGAAATATGAACAAAGGAAGGAATTGGTAAGGAGGTAATAAGGAAAGAAGGAAGGAGAGGGAGAAATGAGATGGAGAGAGGAGAGGGTAAGGAAAAAAAAAAGCGAGGAAGGGAAGTGCAAGAAGCGAGGAGGAAATAGGAGAGAAGGAAAAAAGGAGGGAAGAAGGAAAGAAGGAAGGAAGGTGGAAAGTGGGAAGGATGGAGGAAATATGAAACGAGCAAGGAAGAAGGGAATAAGGAAAGCAAGAAGGAGGGAGGCGGGAGGAAAGGTTTGAGCAAGGAGCGAATAAGGAGAGAATGAAGGGGGAGGGGGAAGGATTGAGTAATGAAAAATGAAGAAGGAATGAATAAATAAGGAGAAAGGAGGGAATAAGGAAACAGGGAAGGAGAGGGAGAAAGGAGAGGGGGAACTGAGCAAAGAAGCAACGTGCGAAAAGAAGGAGGGAAAAAAGGAAGAAGGAAGGAAGCAAGGAGAAAGGAGGAATGAATGAATGGATAAGAAGTGAGAGAGAGGGGAAGAAGGAAAGAGGGAAGAAGAGAGAGAGAGGAGAGGGCAAAGGGAAATGAGCAAGGAGGGAAAACGCAAAGAGCAAGAAATTAGCGAAGAAGGAAATAAGGAAGGAGGGAGGGAAAGGGGAGAGGAGAAATTAGCAAGCAAGGAATGGGTGAGGAGCAAAAACGGAGGGAAGGAGGAAAGAGGGAGGAAAGGAGAGGGCGAGGAGACATGAGCAGGGAAGGAAAGTGCAAGAAGCGAGGATTTAGGAAAGAAGGAAGGATGGAAGAAGGGGGAAACAGAGAAGACGAGAAGGAATGAGCAAGGAAGGGAAATGCAAGGAGAGGAAGAAGAGGTCAAGAGGAATGAAAAAAGAGAGGTAAGAAAGAAGAAGGAAGACGAAAGGGGACGGAGGAGGGAGAAAAGAAAAGAAGGAAGGATGGAAGGAGAGAGGGATAAAATAGAGAAAAAAAGTTGGTGAAACGAGGGAGAAGGCAAAGGGTGAGGAAGGAGAGCTAGAGAAAGGCAGGAAAAATGAGTGAATAAGAAAAGAGAAGGAAGTAGGAAGGAAAGATAGTGAAAGATGGAGAAAATGATGAGCAAAAAAGGAATTAAATATGTGGGTGCAAAGAAAGAAGAAGGAAAGTAGGACGCATAAGAGAAGGCATCAAGAATGAACGAAGAATGAGCAAAAAAGTGAATAAGAGAGAGAAAAAAATAAGGAAGGAAGGAGCGCAAAATGAGGAAAGGAGAAATGAGGGAAGGAGGAAGGAAGGGGCAATGAAGGAGGAAGGCGAGAGAGAAATAGAAAGACGGGAAAGATCAGAGGCCGTGATATTAGAAGCAGGAAGGGACGGAAGGGAGGGAGCTAACGAGAGGAGGTGTGGAGAGACAGGTGTTTGGAGGGAAGGGAGAGGGGAGGAAGGGAACATGGAGACGCGGAACGAGAGGAAAAGTATCAGTAAGGAAGTTTATTTTATTCAGGAAAGAGATATAGAAGAAAGCAGGACAGGTTAAAGAAAATGTACAACAATTCACATCATATGCCTTGCCCCCAAAAGAATAAAAAGCAACTAAAAATAAAAAAAACAAAAATATGGAAAAGGAAGCAAACGAAAATAATAAAATGTTAACTGCATACCGAAAACTCTCAACGGAAAGGAGAAACGGAGGAAAAAAAATAATAGTGTAACAAATGTAACACCTAAATGACTGATCCACTTACTAACAAACAAACTGATCAACTAGGTAAGTGTTGTCGAAGAATAGGGGATAGGTGTTTGGAAGATTGTGTCGAGTTGATAGGTGGAGAGAGAGATTCATTTTACCCCAATTGGAAATGATAGCAAGGTCTGAAGTTAAGCGTTCTGCAGCCACCAGTCTGGAGACTTGTAATTCCGGTGGAGAAGGTCTTCTGCTGAAAGAAGTTGAATAATGCAGAGTGGAGTCATCAGCGTATGAGTGGACAGGACAGTTTGTTATGCAAAGAAGATCATTGATGAACAACAGGAAGATTGGGTGATAGGACAAAGTCCTGTGGAACACCACTGTTGATAGGTTTATTGGAAGAACAGTGACCGTCTACCACAGCAGAGATAGAACGGCCGGAAAGGAAACTGGAGATAAAGGAACAGAGAGAGGGATAGAATCCGAAAGAGGGCAGTTTAGAAAGTAAAGAGTTGTGCCAGACTCTATCGAAAGCTTTCGATATGTCTAGCGCAACTGAGAAAGTTTCACCGAAACGGCTGAGAGGATGACCAAGATCCAGTTAAGAGAGTAAGAAGATCGCCAATAGAACGCCCCTTGCGGAACCCATACTGGCGATCAGACAGAATGTCAAAACTGGAAAGGTGCTTTTCAATCTTCCGGTTAAGGATTGATTCAAAAGCTCTTGACAGACAGGAAAGTAGTTTGCGGGATTGGAACGGTCACCCTTCTTAGGTACAGGCTGTACGAAGGCGTACTTCCAGCAGGAAGGAAAGGTAGATGTTGACAGGCAGAGGCGAAAGAGTTTGACCAGAAAGGGTGTCAGCACGCAGACACAGTTTTTAAAGACAATAGGAGGCACTCCATCAGGTCCATAAGCCTTCTAAGAGTTGAGGCCAGAGAGGGCATAGAAAACATCACTCTTAAGAATCTTAATAACAGGCATAAAGGAGTCAGAGGGGGGATGAGTAGGAGGAATATGCCCAGAAAAGTCCAGAGTGGAGTTATTACTGAAAGTTTGAACGAAGAGTTCAGCCTTAGAGATATATGAGACGGCGGTGTTGCCGTCAGAGTTAAGGAGAGGAGGGAAAGAAGAAGTGAGGTTGGAGGAGATATTTTTGGCTAGGTGCCAGAAGTCTCTGGAAGAATGTATGTATGAAAGAGCTTTTGGTAAGTCGAAAAATATATTTGGCACGATTCCGGGTAGAAATGTATAGATCACGGTTAGCAGGAGTGTGAAGGCTCTGGTACTGTTTGTGAGCTGCCTCTCTATCTTTGATAGCACGATTAAACCAAGGCTTTTTAGGTGGAAAGGTGGTTTTGAGTCTTCCGTTTAAGGACTGATTCAAAAGCGTTAGATAGACAGGAAAGTAAATCTATAGGGCGGTAGTTTGAGGGACTGGAACGGTCACCCGTCTTAGGCACAGGCTGTATGAAGGCGTACTTCCAGCAGGAAGGAAAGGTATGTAGATGTTGACAGGAAGAGGCGAAAGAGTTTCACCAGGCAGGGTGACAGCACGGAAGCAGTTTTTGTGGAGGCACTCCATCAGGCCCATAAGGCTTCTGAGGGTCGAGGCCAGAGAGGGCATAGAAAGCATCATTCTTAAGGATCTTAATAACAGGCATAAAGGAGTCAGAGTTGGGATGAGTAGGAGGAATATGCCCAGAATCATCTTACGTATCTTATGATGAAGCGTAGCGTGTAAGCAGCCAGCGTAATTGTAGGAGTCTATAGGACTGAAGTCACTGAACCTCACTGAAGGAAGGTTTTGGAGGAGGTGAACTGAATTTGTCGCAGAAGGCAGTAGCAGTAAAAGACCGTATGTTTCTCGTTTAATACACGTTAGCTATAGGACACGGTAAGGAACTGGACGTGTCCATTAAGCGCATTACTTCTCCTAGTAGCGGAGCGGCCGCCTCCGACTTCCTGATTGTCACCGGCAAATTCAATTCTTGTAAGCAACCTATCACTCCTAATGGAGCCCGACCAGCACCACTTCCATTTTATAGTTACAATTAAATTACAAATTACCTCAGCCTTTAATTAATCACAATTACAATTACTTGCTATAATAGCATTTTCAATTACAATTACAAAAAAACTGTAATTAATTACATTTCAATTAAATTACAATTACAATTACAATTACACTAACTCTGCTCCTGAGCATGCTAACTACATGCCTTCCCCCTTCCGCGACTTTCTCCTCCTGGTCATCCCTATTCTATTTAAATTCCTTATGCATAAGTTAACCAGCATCTTCATTCTTTCATCCCTTCCTTTGGTAAACGTTGGAACAGTCTTCCCTCGTCTCTATTTCCTCCTGCCTAAGACTTGAACTCATTCAGGAGAAGAGTACCTAGACACCTCTCCTTCCGAAACTGACCTCTCTTCTAGCCTCTCACTTTTTTTTATTTTCCTCGAGAAGAGCCTAGAAGGCATTTTTGTTGTTTGTTTGTTTGTTCTTTTCGCCCTTGAGCTGCCCCCCGTGCTGTAAAAAAGAAAAACAGGAAAAAAAATATAAGGCCAAGTAGACCATATGCTAAGGTGCACCAATATAAAATGTGTGAGTGTGTGTGTCTGTGTGTGTGTGTGTGTGTGTGTGTGTGTGTGTGTGTGTGTGTGTGTGTGTTTTGAGGGAGGTCAGATGCGTGAGTGGTGTGTTGTGAGGATTTTCAGATTATTTTTCTGACTCCCGCTACAGCCACACTTGTCTTGATTGCTTACATGCTGCGTGGCAGAGGCTTCACGGAAATGAAAACAAACAAGGAAAACACTTATGTATATATTTGAGAGCAGAAAAGCTAGCAACTACGTTTTTTTTATATATTTGTTCCTGATAAATATATTTTTGCATTTATACTTACATCTGTTCTTCCCTAACAGCTGGTTGAGTAGCAAGTTTCGTGCATCACGAGCACACACACACACACACACACACACACACACACACACACACACACACACACACACACACATGTTGGAAAATCCTGATTGGGAACTTGGGACTAATGGACGACTCGCGATTCTGTTGGTGAAAATTTTGCAATATCAGAAGGTGCAAGCTTCTCCAGTGAGTATAATTATTCTTTGCGGTGACGAAAAACGAGAGCAATTACCTTTTTTTTTTTTAACTTCACAGCCACTTGACACCTTTCTATCTATGACTGAAATTATGACGCGTCCTTCGATGATGCGAAATGTCTTTGGATTACAGAATGGCGTTAGATGAAGGACTGACATTTGAAAGACTGGCACTTGTCCCTAAACATGGGGCCAATACAGGAAGACCTCTTCTTCCCTTCAGTATAACTATATAGTGTTTATAATTGACGGTACTTCATGCAGAGGTCATATTGAGACACTAATAACACGTAATTATTCATCAAGTAATGATTACAACTTACAAGCGTTGTTATCGACCAACTTATGGGCTTACATTAACCCAAAAACGAATAACAGGTGAACACATTTCGTGACGAGAAGAAAGATAAATGTTTTGTTACGGCAGGTGTACAGTGTGATTGGTGTGTTGGAAAGGTGAACGTACTGCCACGTGGGCATAGCGACCAGCAGGGATATAAAACACAGTCGCGCTTTTGACAAGCAATACTTCCCAGCTGACTGTCAGCTCTGTACAGATTGAGGCTTCTGTTGTGCATGGAGAAACTGACCCTGTCATAAGGAGAACGACTCCTTCATCACACACCAAGATGAAGCCCGCCCTGACGGCTGTTCTCCTGGGAATCGTTGCCCTCATGCCAACGGTGTTGTCCTTAGACAATGAGGGCTTGAAACCCCTAGAAACACGCCAGGTCCCAGACAGGAAGAATGAGGCTAACGGTAGAGTGGTCCGTTCAGTCCTTGATAAAAAGCGGAGCTGGACGGAGGTGGACGGCGATGCCTTAGTGAGTGCACGACAGAATGGTGAAGATATCGCATCACCAGAGGCCCGAAAAGGAAGCTCACAGCATGAAGCCAAACAAAAGAAAAACAATAAAGGAGGCACACAGCTCAGAAGAGATCAGGGGAAAGATGCCAAAGCCCTACACCAAGGAGTCAAACATAAGAAAGACACAGTTGCTAAGAAGAAAAAAACGGCAAGACAAGAGATA
Source organism: Eriocheir sinensis (assembly GCF_024679095.1). Taxonomy (NCBI): domain Eukaryota; kingdom Metazoa; phylum Arthropoda; class Malacostraca; order Decapoda; family Varunidae; genus Eriocheir; species Eriocheir sinensis. The sequence goes on along the minus strand of NW_026112167.1, from coordinate 133,877 downwards.
AAAAACAAAAAGAAAAATGGAGGGATATTCAAGATTACAAGCAACAAAGTACAAAGGAAGAAAGTAAAAGGGAAAGCCTCAACCCACAACGATAATGAAGACGCCAAAAAAGGAGGACGCGGTGAGACAAACACAACCACTGCCAGTAGTTAGTCTTTTTATTCAGATATAATTTTAGTAGAACTTAAAAAAAAAACGTATATGAGAAAGACAGCCACGACGAAACTTATGTTTTAAACATATGACTTTAGAGAGACAGGTCATGGAGAGGGCAGGCAGGTATACATAGGCCCGTGATCTTGAATAATTATGTGCCATTTTAGGAAGTAAAAAATCTGAGAAGCAAATGCAACAAAACATAACAATGGGAACACGTTAAATCGCATGATCTTTCTTTATTTTATGATAACGAGTAACGACAAGTAAATGGAAAGAAAAAAGTCCTCGGATTCAGTAATTCAAATGGTGTACATACTGGCGAAAAGGCCTTCATAATTATGTGCATGCTTTTTTTTCTTCTCAGGCTGCCCCAAGGCATCAAGTTGCTCTCGGCGAAAGGGAGGCAGATGCAAGAAAAGATGCAAGGCAAATGAGAAGGAAAATAAGAAAGGGTGTGGGAAAAAATGTAAATGCTGCATCTCCAGTGAGTATAATTATTCAATTATTCTCTGCAGAGTGTGACGAAAAACTTTCCTGCATCCCAAGAGATATATAAAAGTAAATACATTTCTTTTCACAGCGTAAAGGACAGGACAAGGGCAAAACAAAAAAAGGAAAAAAGTTTGCAACACGCTCTTCTATATAAAAAGTGACAAAATGCTGAAAACGTGATAAAATTTAGACTAATAGATAAATAGATAGATAGGTAGATAAACAGATAGATAGATAGGTAAGTAAGCAGGAAGAGCGTGTTATGGTCTTTTTGTGTGTGTTCAGCTCTTGCCTTGTTTCCTTAACTGTGGAAGAAAAATCCATTCGCCACTTAAATGCACCAAAACGAAAGTTCCCTGACATTCCGTACTTTAAAGATGCATGAATCGTTGCACTAATCTATTTGTTTCCCAAATTAAGAAAGCAAGAAGTGTAAAACTTCTGCAAAGTGTAAAGCAATAGGGAAATGCAGGAAAAAGTGCAAGAGGAAGGAAGAAAAGTCCCCAAATGTATCCTGCGGAGGGGGCTGTGACTGCTGTGTCCGGAGAGGGACAGGTGGGTCTCCATCATCCATGTTAGTGTTTATATATAAAAAAGAAACCAACGAAAAAAATCAAACTTAAAGTGAGCTCCACTTCTAATAGAAACTTCTGAAAATATAGATTGCAAAGTTCTATTAATTATGTTCTTTATAGTAGCTATTTTTTTATACTTCAGCTTATTTTCTAAGCGCAAGGTTTCTCCCCTGATTTGAGCACTAGTTGTAATGTTGCGTAGAAAATGGTGAATATACCGTACTCTTGGCCCACTATACACTACATGTTACGCTCTGTAGGTGAGAATAGTTTTTTTCATATTGTTACTATAATTTTTCGTATAGCTTGAAAGTTCAGAGAGACGAACACTTTTTTGCATTTTTATCATTGAATCTGTGCTTTTCCGTCTAAAACCTTTGTACAATCCCTGTTCCTTTCCATATTACTCAACAGTTGAAAAGACAAGCTCCCTTTTCCTTTCTTATTGTTCTCTGTAGCACTTTTTTATATCTTGATTATTGAATTAGTTTTTTTTTTTAATTCTGATAATGCCTTTGTGTAATCCTTGTATCTATCAAGATTGCTCGGGGTTGGCATGCCAAATATAACCTTTCTCTTTTGTTGTACATTTCGAAAAATGACACAAATCAATCAATCAACAGGTGTTCCCGCCCCTTCTCCCGTTACACCAGCGCCGCAGTGCCAGACAGATCAACGGTGTGGTGGGGGCAGAGGAACTTGTAAACAAAGTTGTTCGATCACTGAGACAACCCTGGGTTACTGTGCGTACGGGAGCCAGTGCAGGTGTTGTGTTTCCCAAGGTAATGGTGCCACCTCACACTGCATTTACAAATATCTTTGAAAATATGTGTAAACTTTATAACTCGAGGCATAAATCCTGACCTTTTTGTTGTTTATGAACGGGACAAAAGGAGCTTGGATGTCTTTCAACACCTCAAAAACTCAGTTTCTTCAGCGACAGCTCGACACAACCTTCCAGATATTTATTCCCTATACTTCGACAACACACAGGTGTCCCCTTCTTCAATGAACAACCTTTGTCCGTAACTCATAAACTCAACTGAAATCTTCACATCTCATTTCTTACTAAATCAGCTTTCTTGATGGTAGGCGTTATGTATTGTCTTCATTAGTTATTTTCCACCTCCCACATACTAACTGTATGCAAGGGCATTGTCCATTCCTGAATGGAACAAGAGTCGAAGGCTTTCCGTCTCCTCAGCTCCCCTCCTCTTACTAACAGCCTTGTTTCCTTGTTTCCGCCGCTATGTTGCTTTCCATTCTATTTTCTATCGTTTTTTTATGCTATCTGCTCTTTGTAACTTTCTTAACTGGATGTCTCCATTACTCCCTGTGCCTCCCTGTGTCTGTATTTTCTCTTTCCCAAGACTTGAAAGCTTTCAAGAGGTGAGTGTCCAGACGCCTCTCCAACCAAAGCTGATCCTCTTTTTGGAGTATCCTCCTGTCTTCCTGCGGGAGTTCTTTGCAAGTGACCACAGGCTTGTTGTTGCGACGCTCAAGCTTCATGTCAGGTCAAAAAGAATCTCGAGATGCAACACAACTGTGTTCCATCTCGAGAGGCTGAAGGACCTGGCATGTGCTCAGGAGTATGCAGTGACAGTCTCAAATCGGTTCGATGTGCTCGGCACCCTGGAGGACCCTGTAGAGTTGTGGGATACCTTCAAGCGTGAGACTCTACAAGCTGCCAAGCAGTGCAATGGAGAGCGCCCGAGATCTAGGAGTGGCTTTGCCTAGGTGGAGACGCTGGAGAATATTGAAGAGAGTCGCGATGCCATACTTGCTGGGAACCGGGACCAATACAGGGCTCTGTCACGTAGGACTAGAGCTCTCATGAGGAACAACAGAGAGAGGTATGTCAGGGGTCACGTTAAGGAAGTCGAGTTCCATTTAAATGCAAATGACATCCGACCTGCTTACCGAGCCCTGAAGAAGCTCCGCTCCAAGACTCCTTCTCAGGTGAGTGCTATCCAAACAGCTGATGGCTGCCTGGTGTAGGGCATAGATGGGCGGAGGGCTCGTTGGGCTGAGTACTTTGAGCAGCTGTACATGGCGGACCCTCCACGTGGGCAGCTTCCAGTTGCTGGGTTGCAGGTGGCGGATGCTAACCCACCCATTGACGAAAGCCCACCCTCTCTGGTTGAGGTCAGAGAGGCTGTGGCCAAGTTGAGGGGTGGGTAGGCACCTGGCACCAGTAACATCAGTGCGGAGCTGCTCAAAGCTGGAGGTGAGGCCATGATCCGCGGGTTGCATGCGGTCTTGACTGCCGTATGGCATTCCGGTACCATTCATCCTGACTGGAAGAGGGGGTTGGTCGTCCCTATCTGGAAAGGGAAAGGGGACCGCCAGGACTGCAACAACTACCGTGGTATTACACTGCTCAGTGTGCCGGGCAAGGTGCTTGCCCACCTATTGCTGATGCAGATTCGCTGTCAGCTGCTGAAGCTGCACAGACCTGAACAGTCTGGGGTTAAGTCTGGTAAGTCAACTACTGACTGTATCCTAGCACTTCGCGTGCTGGTGGAGCCTCGACGTGAGTTTCGACGGGGGATGATTGCAGCCTATGTCGATCTCAAGAAGGCGTTTGGTTCAGTGCATCGTGAGGCACTCTGGGATCTTCTGCGACTCCGTGGGATTTCTGCGAGGACTATTGGTCTGCTGACCGGCCTGTTTTCTGGGACAGAGAGTGCTGTGAAGTGTGTGTGTGTGTGTGTGTGTGTGTGTGTGTGTGTGTGTGTGTGTGTGTATGATGTGTGTGTGTGGGGTGGGGGTGGGGGGGGAGCTCCTTTCCCGTGAATGCGGGAGTGAGGCAGGGTTGAGTCCTTGCCGCATCGCTTTTCAACACTTGTATGGACTGGGTATTGGGCAGAGTTGTAGGCCAGAGTCATTGCGGAGCATCCATTGGCAACACCAAGGTCACTGACATTGTTTTTACTGATGATGCAGTAATCCTTGGGGGAGTCGCTGGAGGTTCTGGTGATGGTTCTCGAGGACCTGCACGAGGAAGTGAAGCACTTGGGACGTCAGGTCACCTTAACCAAGATCAAGGTGCAAGTGTTTGAAGGCTTGCTAGATGAAACAGTACAGTCTGTTCATGCGAGTGGCGACGACATTGAGATATTTGAAAATTTCACATACCTTGGTAGCGTAGTTCAGACCAACGGTAGGTCTCGCCAGGAAGTCTTACGGCGGATTGGCTTGGCCCACGGTGTTATGGACTCGCTCAACACGAATATATGGCGTTGTCGATACCTGTGTAGAAGGACAAAGCTCCTTATCTTCAAGTCCCTTTTGCTCCCTATCTTACTCTATGGCTGTGAGACACAGACACTAAATAGGTTCTTGGAGAGGCGGATTGATGCCATTGGTCATAAGTGTTTACGAAGAATCATGGGATATCGCTGGAATGACTGTGTCAAACCAGCGACTACTCCCTGAGAATGACTCGATATTTATTACCCGTATAGTTCGTGAACGCCAACTTCGGCTATACGGACATGTGGCACTCTTCCCAGAAGCCGACCCTGCTCATCTGGTTGTGTCTCTAAGAGATAATCCCAAGTGCAGGAAGCCAAGGGAATGCCCAAAGAGTTCGTGGCTTGAGCAGGTCGATAGATCCTGCCAGAAGGTACTCAGGATGGGAAGGGGGCCTGCATGGAGACTTGCTCGGGTGAATCCACGGGCTCGGCATCGTGTGGGCGAGGCAACGCACCCCCCGGCGTATGTCTCCATTGATTGAGCCTGATACTTGCCAGTCAGGTGTTTACCATAATAATCAACTCTCATATGAAAATTTATTTTGGTAAGCGCTGTGTTGTACATGTGTCCAATCAACTCTGGAAAGATTTGTTTCATTCCGTAAATTGCCATCACTGAACTAAGCAATTCATGAAGGCTTGCTTTCCCCAAAGGTTTTGTGTAAGACATCATCTCTCATTGTAAGGCGAATTACATAATGTGAGAATACCTCATACAAATTTTGCTTTAAGTTAGATGAATGAGTGACAAGCATTGGCGTGTTTTAGAGTTAATACCTCATTGCAGATCTTGCAGTGTAAATGTTTCTTTAACATAAATACGAAAAAAAGCCTGCGGTGTGTGTGTGTGTATATATATATATATATATATATATATATATATATATATATATATATATATATATATATATATATATATATATATATATATATCATATACTTCACAATCTCTTGACGGGAAACGGGGCGCGGGGCCGAGTCTCAGGGGGCCGATTTTTAAAAATTTAAAATTTAAATATTTTCAAATCCAAAGAAGCTAGCGACCTGAAACTAAACAGGCACCTCCTTAGGCATATATGAGTCTCCATGAGCAGCGGTATCAAAAATTCAAAGTCGTTCCTAATAAATCCCGATTAATTGTTTTTATATAAGTATAACAAAACTTAAAAAGGCTATAAAATCCTCAGAATTACGCTAGATGCACAAACATCACCAAATGCAGAGATAATCACTTATATTTTCAGAATCAATAGCAATATTTAGCATATCTTATAAGTTTTTGCCCGAAATAGCTACTTATTTTTTTTTTATTTAGTGCAATTTTTTACGTAATTTTTAACATCTAATAAATCACTTAATTTTCACATTAGAAACTTAATACTTGAGGAAAGCATGCAGAAACATCTTAATTTTACTCAACAAAAGCAAAATATTCATTTTTCTATATACAATCACAACTTATTTTGGTTGAATTCCGATGTCACTATTGCCGCAGCACGTCTTGCCGGCTATCTGGCCCTCGTCCCTGAACAATCACTTTAGCCTTTTGGCCTATGACTTGTGGGCGGTCAGTTTCCTGGACTTGTACACGTCCCTGTTCCTCGCCGTCTCCTTCCTGCACTACTCGATCCTGCTCCTCGTCCTGCCGGGAGGCTTCTTCAAGGCCTTGTTCTTCCTCGCTTCTGAGGTCACGTCCTTGGAGACATTATCACCGAAACAGTTGAAGAGGGACCTGCTGATGTGCGGCAAGATGGTGTTGGCCAGGTTGTGCCCCTCCTGGCACCTGTACCCCTGCAAGGTCGGGTCTGAGGCCGCCAGGAACTCCAGGAGGTGCCTGAACCCGTCCCTGTGGCGCATGGCAAGGAGAGGAACCTCAACCTGCGCTCCTTCTTGTCCTCCCTGCACATCAGGGAGTCCCACAGCGACATCCCGAAGGACGCCATGTGGGCCTGGAGAGATGGCCGCTCAGGACCGCCCGGCCTGTCTCCAGCTCTCCCTGTCGACCAGCTCGACCAGGGCGTCGAACATCACAGAGGGCGGGTCGCCCTCTCGAGCTCCACGGTAATCTTCATCTCCTCCTGCTGGGCAAGCTCCTGCTTGCAGCACTCGGCCACAGAGGAGTTGGCCTGGACCTTCCTGGCCAGGTAGCTGGCGTAGCTGCCGACCGCGGCGAGGAGCAACTCGTCCGTCGGCGGGTCCGGCTGGTCGTCGGCCAGCTCCCCTGGCAAGCTGGGCCAAGATCACCTCGTCGTCCTCCTTCTCCTCTGCCTTGGTCCAGGTCGGCCTGCACGTCCTCGGGAAGAACCCGACGAGCTTCAGCAAATGCAGGCGACGCGGGAACTGAGCTGAGTTGCCATGTAGGCACTAACTAAACGTACATTTCTTGTTTCCTAATACGTAAAACTGTGGACTTCACTATCCTACAGTTATCATTCATTTTACGTAAAGATTTCAACCTAAAGTTACGCAAATTTGCCATTTTTTACACAACGTTTTCAAAGTGCACGCATGGTGCTATTTTATATAAGTTACCTTGAATCCTCGACCAAATCACTCTAGAGACACTCCTGCCTGCTTGTATGCACTACAACTTGAAGATTTCGTCCTGTTTCCACTTAAATTCGGAGTAAGAACGCAGAGTGTGTTTGAGTTGTAGCAGTGAAAGTCGCCATAACAATCGGCCCCTTACGCGAAGCCAGCGCGCCAAGACTGAAGAGATTTCCCGTCAACTAGTTGTGAAGTCTATGTATATATATATATATATATATACACACACACACACACACACACACAGGTCGCTGGAGGTCTCACATGGTCGTGCGTGCGATCGTCATGTGTCTCCGTCTACCGTGCGACCGAAAAGGTCGGCTGGAGGTTTTGGGTGCTGCACTAAAATCTCCAGCCGACCTCTCAGGTCGCTGCCGGTCGTAAAAAAGGTTGCCGTCCGGTGGCCGAATGGACTGCGTCTGGACGGCAAGCGGACTGCCACCGGTGGCCGACAGGTGACCATTAACTGTTGAACGGCGACCGGATGGCAAGCGGACACCGTCTGATTGCCATCAGATATTAAGAGGTCTCTGATGTTCGCCGTCCAGTTTTCATCTGTCACTGGCCGTGGTCGACGTCCGGCCTTGCACCACACGGCGAGTCGTACGGCGACCAGTGGTAGGTCAAACCACCCTTGCCCGGAAATGAGGTACATTCCTGAGCAGTGACGTCCCACGCCCCTCAGCCCGTCCAAGCTCCGTCCCGACTCAACTTGCTCCACAGGTCAAGCACACGGGCAAATGTGTATGGGTCACCTCTGCCAAACCAAAATAAATTACTGCAGGACATGATTTGCAAAGTAGTAACAATGAGAGTCTGTAGAGCTAATGGCTTTTATCCATTTCAAAAAGAATTGCTAATTTCATCTTCTGCTCTGCCCAGGGTGATAGAAATGCTTTAGAATAAATATAATTAACATACATACTAACAACAGGTTAAACCAAGATTGCTTGGAGCATTTTTTTTTGCATTTCTGCGGCACATGGGGGGCGGGGGTTTCACATATATCCGTCTTTTGTTGCAGTGAAGCACATAATACTTTCATTGCCTTTATAAGTAACAATTTTTTTCACAAATAATTTAGAGAATTTAGAATGAGAAATGTGCAGTATAACTGGGTGATAATATTACTGTAACACGTCAGCAGCAGGTCGTTAAGGGAGGTCGCCGTCCTCATTGCGACAAGACACGTACTGATCCTTGCCTATAGGTCACCGGTCGGCGTATGTGGGGCGTCTTGGCCTGACTCCAGGTGTGAGGTCAAGCTGTGAATCTTACCATGGTCGCCGTCCGGCCACCCACTGGACGGACACTGGACGGACACAAAACGACCGCCAGTAGACCTTCGGTCGCACAACTACTCTGCCACCTATGTGGTCGGGGAACGGTGGGTGTGAATCGCAGCATTTTGGGGTCGCGGGTGGTCGTTAGCAGGTCGTAAAGTCAGTGCGACTATAGCTTAAAGCCCCGTTCACACTGTGCCGACTCTGGGCCAAGACAACCCAGCAACTACTGCATTTGACAAGTCGATCGGCTCCCACGCTCCAAGAATTTTTGGCGTCTTGGTGTCGGCAACCATGATTGCCGACTGTCTGGGACATTCGACCAACTAGTTGGCAGAATGTCTGCGGCATGGTGCCAACTAGTCTCAAGACGAGTCTCAACGGTCAGTTTTTGAAATGGCGCCATGTCTATGGCAACCACGAATCTGCCGACCGATTGTCCGACAGTTTTGACGGTCTTGACGACAGTCTTCCAGATTGTCTGTCAACTGGTTGGCCGACTAGCTGGCCGACAATTGCCAAGGAGTTGGCCGACGGTCTTCCTGACCGTCTTCGCGACTGTCTTGGCGTCAGCCTTGCCGTTCCTTAAAATACGGAATCGCTCTGTTTTCGAAGATGAAATGTATCGTTCCGTTTTGAACCAATACGGAACGGCATTTGTTCCGTACGGTATTTTATTATCTGAATGATCAAGCTGATAAAATTCAGTATCTTAAAATTGAAGTGAGCGCATTTTTCGGTTAATCACAAAACCAGCCCGTAAAATTTGTCAAAGGTTCGTCCTAAAATACGTGTAAAATACGCGACGTAACGTCCCTCCCCCCTCCCTTTTGCCTCCACCAGCAGCGTGCTGCAGCTGTCGCTCATTACATTTTTTTTACAACAAAGGAAACAGCTCAAGGGCACAAAAAAAGGAAACAATAATAAAAAAAAGCCCGCTACTCGCTGCGCCTAAAAAAAGAATCAAAAGAGGTGGCCGAAAGAGAGGTCAATTTCGGGAAGAGAGGTGTCCTGATACCCTCCTCTTGAAAGAGTTCAAGTCGTAGGCAGGAGGAAATACAGATGAAGGAAGATTGTTCCAGAGTTTACCAGCGTGAGGGATGAAAGAGTGAAGATGCTGGTTAACTCTTGCATAAGGGGTTTGGACAGTATAGGGATGAGCATGAGTAGAAAGTCGTGTGCAGCGGGGCCGCGGGAGGGGGGGAAGCATGCAGTTAGCAAGTTCAGAAGAGCAGTCAGCGTGAAAATAGCGATAGAAGATAGAAAGAGAGGCAACATTGCAACGGAATTTAAGAGGTAGAAGACTATCAGTAGGAGGAGGAGAGCTGATGAGACGAAGAGCCTTAGGATTCACTCTGTCCAGAAGAGCTGTGTGAGTGGAGCCCCCCACACGTGAGACGCATACCCCATACGAGGGCGGACAAGGCCCCTGTATATGGATGGCAACTGTGCGGGGGAGAAGAACTGGCGGAGACGATACAGAACGCCCAACCTCGAGGAAGTTGATTTAGTGAGAGAGGAGATGTGGAGTTTCTAGTTAAGATTTTGAGTTAAGGATAGACCGAGGATGTTTAGTGTTGAAGATGGTGACAGCTGAGTGTTGTCGAAGAATAGGGGATTGGTGTTTGGAAGATTGTGACGAGTTGATAGGTGGAGAAATTGGGTTTTTGAGGTATTGAAGAACTAAAGGTTCCTTTTACCCCAATCGGAAATGATAGTAAGGTCTCAGGTTAAGCGTTCTGCAGCCTCCAGCCTGGAGGCATGTAATTCCTGTTGAGTGGGTCTTCTGTTGAAAAAAGTTGAATAATGTAGAGTGGAGTCAGCAGCGTATGAGTGAATAGGACAGTTTGTTATGGAATGAAGATCATTGATTAATAACAGAAAGAGAGTGGGTGATAGAACAGAGCCTTGTGGAACACCACTGTTGATAGGTTTGGGGGAAGAACTGTGACCATCTACCACAGCTGAGATAGAACGGCTGGAAAGAAAACTGGAGATAAAAGAACAGAGAGAAGGATAGAATCCGAAAGAGGGCAGTTTAGAAAGCAAAGACTTGTGCCAGACTCTATCGAAGGCTTTCGATATGTCTAGCGCAACTGAGAAAGTTTCACCGAAACGGCTAAGAGAGGATGACCAAGAATCAATTAAAAGAGCAAGAAGATCGCCAGTAGAACGCCCCTTGCGGAACCCATACTGGCGATCAGATTGAAGGTTAGAAGTGGGAAGGTGCTTTTGAATCTTCTGGTAAAGGTTTGATTCAAAAGCTTTGGATAGACAGGAAAGTAAAGCTATAGGTTGGTAGTTTAAGGGATTGGAACGGTCAACCTTCTTAGGCACAGGCTGTGCGAAGGCGTACTTCCAGCAGGAAGGGAAGGTAGATGTTGACAGGCAGAGGCGAAAGAGTTTGACGAGGCAGGGTGTCAGCACGGAAGCACAGTTTTTAAGGACAATAGGATTCACTCCATCAGGTCCATAAGCGTTCCGAGAGTTGAGGCTAGAGAGGGCATAGAAAACATCATTCTTAAGAATCTTAATAACAGGCATGAAGGAGTCAGAGTGGGATAATCAGGAGGAATATGCCCAGAATCGTCCAGAGTGGAGTTGTTACAGAAAGTTTGAGTGAAGAGTTCAGCCTTAGAGATAGATGAGACGGCAGTGCTGCCGTCTGGGTTAAGAAGAGGAGGGAAAGAGGAAGAAGTGAATTTGGAGAAGATATATTTGGCTAAGTGCCAGAAGTCTCTGGAAGAATTAGAGAAAGCAAGGTGTTGACATTTGCTATGGATAAAGGAGTTTTTGGTAAGTCGAAGAATAGATTTGGCACGATTCCGGGCGGAAATGTGTTAGCGGGAGTTCGAAGTCTCTGGTACCTTTTGTGAGCTGCCTCTCTATCTTTGACAGCACGAGAACAAGCGTAATTAAACCAGAGCATGGAGAGTAGAGAAAGTACGTGGAATGTATGCCTCCATTCCAGAGGCAATCACCTCTGTGATGCGCTGGGCACACACAGAGGGGTCTCTATCCTGGAAGCAGTAATCATTCCACGGGAAATCGGAAAAGTACATCCTCAAGTCTTCCCACCGAGCTGAAGCAAAATGCCAGAAGCATCGCCTCTTCGGTGGGTTCAGAGTATGTGCAGGAGCGATAGGACAGGATACAGAAATAAGGTTGTAATCGGAGGAGCCCAACGGAGAGAACAGTTTGACAGAGTAAGCAGAAGGGTTAGAGGTAAGGAAGAGGTCTAGTATGTTGGGCCGGTCTCCAAGACGGTCGGGAATACGTGTAGGGTGCTGAACCAACTGCTCTAGATCGTTGAGAAGAGCAAAGTTGTAGGCTTGTTCACCAGGCTGGTCAGTGAAAGAGGATGAAAGCCAAATCTGGTGGTGAACATTGAAATCTCCCAAGATGGAGATTTCAGCGAAAGGAGAGTGGGTCAAGATGTGCTCCACTTTAGAGTTCAGGTGGTCAAAGAATTTTACATAGTTAGTAGAATTAGGTGAAAGATAAACAGCACAGATGTATTTAGTAATAGAATGACAATGAAGTCTTAGCCAGATGGTGGAAAATTCAGAAGAGTCAAGGTCGTGGGCACGAGAGCAAGTGATGTCGTTGCGTACGGATTGAAATTTAGGATAGAGATAATAGGAGGGAACAGAGTAGAGATTGCTCTCAGTAGCCTCAGAAACCTGTGTTTCGTTGACGAAAAGAAGGTGAGGTTTAGAGGAGAAGAAATGTAGAATCACTTAGGTTTAAGGACAGACCACCTAGTCTGGACCTTGGGGTCTGTGTGGTCTGATTTTCTATGTAAATCTATGTAAACATCTAGCCTAATTCTAAAAGCAGGGGGCATAGGGGTACATTTGGGGGTGTCTGGCACCACCTTTGCAGCAGACAACTTATCTGGCACAGTCCATCCTGTGGTCTGTTGGATGTAACTATTCATTTGAAATTGGTTTCATGTGGTATCTTCTATGTTCGATCTAGGACAAATATGGGGGTCCTTTGGGGGCGTCTGGCACCCACTTTAGAGCAAATAATTTGTCTGGCAGGGACCATTCTGTACTCTGCGTTGTACTTGGTCATTAAAAATTAGTTCAAGGTTGTACCTCGTACGTTTGACCTAACACATTTTTTTGCCCCCTGTTGAGGTCACCAGGGGTTAGATGCGGCAGGGGAGACCCGGCAGACGGCCATATCTGCAAGTGATACGTTGCAACATAACTCTCCCTGGGGTCGAATGTTGGTACCTTGTTCATTTAATCAAACTGCTTTGGGCTGCTGCTCTACACTCTTTTTCTTGATGCCAGTTTTAACGGATTGAAGACTGAATATATTTATGTAACACTTGAGGGTCTATGATACGCTGATAACACTTCCTAGCCTCCCGTATATATCTTATTTGTAGTAGCTTACGCCCGTTTCGACAGGTGCCTCCCTGCCTACTAAATAGCAACATGCCTTTTTTTCTTGATGCTAATTATAACGGATGGTTAAGAAACCTAGCGCTTCACACACTCACACAAAAAGATTGTGGAGCGCATGTACGAGAATAGAGAAACATGAATAGACAGGGAACGAGCTTGGTGGATAAGATAACGGACAAACCTTGAAGATATTTTAATGAAAACTAATAATATGAAGTAGACTTGGGCAGGTCATACCATGCCAGTAACTGACAGCAAATCGACAATTTAAGTAATAGAATGGTAACCCATGTATTGTTTAAGTCATTAATGACAGATGACCAGGTGAATAGATGAAATTATAACACTTGCCTGAGCAGAGTGGAGGCTAAGGCTCTTCGTCTCATCAGCTCTCCTCCTCATACTGATAGTCTTCTACCTCTTAAATTCCGCCGCAATGTTGCCTCTCTTTCTATCTTCTATCGATATTTCCACGCTGACTGCTCTTCTGAACTTGCTAACTGCATGCCTCCCCCTCCGCGGCCGCTGCACTCGACTTTCTACTCATGCTCATCCCTATACTGTCCAAACCCCTTATGCAAGAGTTAACCAGCATCTTCACCCTTTCATCCCTCACGCTGGTAAACTCTGGAACACTCTTCCTTCATCTGTATTTCCTCCTGCCTACGACTTAAACTCTTTCAAGAGGAGGGTATCAGGACACCTCTCCTCCCGAAACTGACCTATCTTTCGGCCACCTCTTTGGATTCTTTTTAGGAGCAGTGAGTAGCGGGCTTTTTTTTTTATTAATGTTTGCTTTTTGTGTGCCCTTGAACTGTCTCCTTTGCTGTAAAAAAAAAAAAAAAAAAAAAAAAAAAAAGGACACCAACAGCAGGCAGCAAAAGATGGAGAACGTTGGGAAAGGCATTTGTCCCGCAGAGGACTAGTAGTACGAGCTAAAAATTATAGCGGAGTAGGTAGGAAGACACCTACCGAACGGGCGCAAGCCACTCCCGGTGAGGTATATATGGGAGGTGAGAAGGGAGCTGAAGCCCTCCAAAGACCCTTCCCATGTCCTCACTAACCGTTTCCCTATTGTCTCACCAACACCGGAGAGTAGTTCAGCATGCTCTCTAAAGACAGATCCTCTCTTTATCCACACCACACTACATTCACATAACATATACACCTTTTTCCAAAATTCAAAATTCAAAATGGCTCAATTAAGCAATGCCTCGGAGTCCCCGCCTGGGGGGGGGACCACAAATTCCCCCAGGGAGGACTCCCCTTCTGGCTGCCGACCCGAGAGGTGTCTTGATAACTCCTCGAACCTCTTTCTTCTCAATTTCTGCAACATTCGCGGTCTTCGCTCTAATTTTCATTCTGTGGAACATCATCTCTCCTCCTCTAAACCTCACCTTCTCTTCCTTACTGAAACACAGGTTTCTGAGGCTACTGACAGCAATCTCTACTCTGTTCCTCCTACTATCTCTATCCTAAATTTCAATCCAAAGCTGGATGTTGCGCCTACGTGCGCAACGACATCACTTGCTCTCGTGCCCACGACCTTGACTCTTCTGAATTTTCCACCATCTGGTTAAGACTTCACTGTCATTCTATTACTAAATACATCTGTGCTGTTTATCTCTCACCTAACTCTACCAACTATGTAAAATTCTTTGACTATTTGAATTCTAAAGTGGAGCACATCTTGACCCACTCTCCTTCGCTGAAATCTCCATCCTAGGAGATTTCAATGTTCACCACCAGCTTTGGCTTTCATCCTCTTTCACTGACCATCCTGGTGAACAAGCCTACAACTTTGCTATCCTCAACGACCTAGAGCAGTTGGTCCAGCACCCTACACGTATTCCTGACCGTCTTGGAGATCGGCCCAACATTCTAGACCTCTTCCTTACCTCAAACCCTTCTGCTTATTCTGTCAAACTGTTCTCTCCGTTGGGCTCCTCCGATCACAATCTTATTTCTGCATCCTGTCCTATCGCTCCTGTACATCCTCTGGACCCACCGAAGAGGCGATGCTTCTGGCATTTTGCTTCAGCTCGGTGGGACGACCTGAGGATGTACTTTCCGATTCCCGTGGAATGATTATTGCTTCCAGGATAGAGACCCTCTGTGTGTGCTCAGCGCATCACAGAGGTGATTATCTTTGGAATGGGCATACATTCCTCGTTCTTTCTCTACTCCTCACGCTAAAAGCCTTGGTTTAATCACGCTTGTTCTCGTGCTGTCAATGATAGAGGTAGCTCACAAAAGATACCAGAGCCTTCAAACTAATGCTAATTATGAACTTTACATTTCTGCCCGAAATCGTGCCAAATCTATTCTCCGACTAACCAAAATTCTTTCATTAATAGAAAATGTCAAAACCTTGCTTTCTCTAACTCTTCCCGTGACTTCTGGCATCTAGCCAAAAACATCTCCTCCTACTTCACTTCTTCATCTTTCCTCCACTCCTCAGTCCTGACAGCAACACTGCCGTCTCATCTATCTCTAAGGCTGAACTCTTCTCTCAAACTTTTTCTAAAAACTCCACTCTGGACGATTCTGGGCATATTCCTCTCATCCCCCTCTGACTCCTTTATGCCTCTTATAAAGATTCTTCAAAATGATGTTTTCTATGCCCTCTCTGGCCTCAATCCTCAGAAGGCTTATGGACCTGATGGAGTGCCTCCTATTGTCCTTAAAAACTGTGCCTCCGTGCTGTCACCCTGCCTGGTCAAACTCTTTCGCCTCTGCCTGTCAACATCTACCTTTCCTTCTTGCTGGAAGTATGCCTTCACAGCCTGTACCTAAGAAGGGTGACCGCTCCAATCCCTCAAACTACCGTCCTATTGCTTTACTTTCTTGTCTATCTAAAGCTTTTGAATCAATCCTTAACCGTAAGATTCAAAAGCACCTTTCCACTTCTGACCTTCTATCTGATCGCCAGTATGGGTTCCGCAAGGGGCGTTCTACTGGTGATCTCCTATCCTGCTTAACTGACTCTTGGTCATCCTCTCTTAGCCGTTTCGGTGAAACTTTTGCTATTGCGCTGGACATATCAAAAGCTTTTGATAGGGTCTGGCACAAATCTTTGCTTTCTAAACTACCCTCCTACGGTTTCTATCTTTCTCTCTGTACCTTTATCTCCAGTTTCCTTTCTGACCGTTCTATTTCTGCCGTGGTAGACGGTCACTGTTCTTCCCCTAAATCTATTAACAGTGGTGTCCCACAGCGTTCTGTCCTATCTCCCACTCTTTTTCTGTTGTTCATTGATGATCTTCTTTCCAAAACGAACTGTCCTATCCATTCCTACGCCGATGATTCCACTCTGCATTATTCAACTTCTTTTAATAGAAGACCCACCCTTCAGGAACTTAACGACTCAAGGCTGGAGGCTGCAGAACGCTTAGCCTCAGACCTTACTATTATTTCCGATTGGGGCAAGAAGAACCTGGTGTCCTTCAACGCCTCAAAAACACAGTTTCTCCACCTATCCACTCGACACAATCTTCCAAACAACTATCCCCTATTCTTTGACAACACCCAGCTATCACCTTCCTCAACACTAAACATCCTCGGTCTATCCTTAACTCAAAATCTCAACTGGAAACTTCATATCTCATCTCTTACTAAATCAGCTTCCTCGAGGCTGGGCGTTCTGTACCGTCTCCGCCAGTTCTTCTCCCCTGCACAGTTGCTGTCCATATACAGGGCCTTGTCCGCCCTCGTATGGAGTATGCATCTCATGTGGGGGGCTCCACTCACACAGCTCTTCTGGACAGAGTGGGCAAAGGCTCTTCGTCTCATCAGCTCTCCTCCTCATACTGATAGTCTTCTACCTCTTAAATTCCGCCGCAATGTTGCCTCTCTTTCTATCTTCTATCGATATTTCCACGCTGACTGCTCTTCTGAACTTGCTAACTGCATGCCTCCCCCCTCCCAGCCCCGCTGCACTCGACTTTCTACTCATGCTCATCCCTATACTGTCCAAACCCCTTATGCAAGAGTTAACCAGCATCTTCACTCTTTCATCCCTCACGCTGGTAAACTCTGGAACAATCTTCCTTCATCTGTATTTCCTCCTGCCTACGACTTGAACTCTTTCAAGAGGAGGGTATCAGGACACCTCTCCTCCCGAAACTGACTTATCTTTCGGCCACCTCTTTGGATTCTTTTTAGGAGCAGCGAGTAGCGGGCTTTTTTTTTTTTATTAATGTTTACTTTTTTGTGCCCTTGAGCTGTCTCCTTTGCTGTAAAAAAAAAAAAAAAAAAAAAAATATGATTATTATTTTTACCAATATGTTCTTTTATCTTTACAGAGTTTCCATGTATGACTACGGAGAGTTTGTACCACAAGCGCTGAGGAAATCCAAGGATCCTCATTACCGAGCTCTGGGCAGAAGGCTAGATCTATACTCCACCTATGACGAGGCCATATTTGCTGTTCTTAACGGAACTCACGCTTACATTGAAAGTTTCTCCTATAACCTGATCTTACTTTTTGATGTATATAAGGTAGGAATTATAGTCCGTCCCAGTAACTCTAATGGTACTCACATATGGCAAGAGCTTCGTCGTGTCATTTCTTCAGCTAAATTATAATACAATTGAAATACTGTTACCCATTTGGGATAATGTAAACTTTTTTTTATCATTAACGTGCTTTAGTATAACGATAATAATGATCGGTGATATATGAATAATGCAAATGCGACTTCATGCGGGTTTATTGTGCTTCATGAGTGACGCTGTTACCATAGGGTGACCGTTGCTTCTCAGTCTTTCATGTGATGTATATTCTGCATAAATGTTCAGTATTTTGATAAGAAAATCACTTTGAAAAGGTGTGGGACATATGAAACTCCACCTTATAACTACATCTCATTTTGGATCAGATGCGCAATACGTATTTGCTCCGTGAGCAGCTGTATCCTGGTCACCTTTGCTGGTACTTCCAAAAGAATACACCTTGGAAATACAAGTTTGATGAGGGTATCCAGCGCTTAGTGGAGGCTGGCCTTATTGTCCATTGGATTAAGGTGAGTCAGCTTTATAAACTTTCTTTTTGGTTTTCTGATCAGCTTATGAAAGGTTAATTTATATATATATATATATATATATATATATATATATATATATATATATATATATATATATATATATATACACGAAAGAAGCTAGAAGAGAGGCCCTGAAGGAGCTGTTGTATGCGGATGACCTGGTGTTAAGGAAGAATCGGAGGAGGAGGCAGTGGAAAAGTTCAGGGCGTGGAAGAGGGCAATGGAGAGAAGAGGGCTGAGGTTGAACATATAAAAAACAAAGGTCGTGATATCTGGACAAGAGCCGATGATAAGAATGGAGAGTGGGAGATATCCGTGCGGTTGCTGTGGTAGAGGGGTGAGAGAGTATTCGGTGTGGTGTGCAGGATGTGAAAGGTGGTGTCATCAGAGATGTTCGGGTGTAAGAGCTGTGCGTAGAGCTGGTGTCGACTTCCGTTTCCGACTTGCGTTGGAGGAGGACGGATAGAGGTGGAAGCGAGGCAAGTGCGGATGGGTGGAGCCCCTGTAGAAGTAGTGGACAGCTTCTACTACCTTGGGGATGTCATACGGTGTGAAGGAGGAGCAGAAGCTGCAGTGAGAGGGAGGATAGCTTGTGCTTGGAAGAGCTGGAGGGAGCTGGCAAGCTTATTAGTAAACCAGAATATCCCGCTTGGCAGCAGAGCACAGAGGTACAGAGCGTGTGTGAGATCGGTGCTCCTGTATGGGGCAGAGACTTGGGCTACGATGAAACAGCTGGAAGCACTATTGATACGGTGTGATGTGAGAATACTTAGATATTTGATGGCAATCAGATGGCAAGATGGAGTTTCAAATGAAGAAGTGGTGAGGAGGAGTGGCCTGGAGGGCCTAGAGGAGTTACTGCGTAAGACCAAATTAAGGTGGTTTGGACATGAGGAGAAGAGGATGATGATTATTAGATGCGCTTTGACTCGGCGCCGTAACTGCAGGGTCATATGGCGCCGGATCTAGTGCATTTAAAATGTTTGTTTTAAAACTATATTAAACCGCTAAAAAAAGATAAAAAGATGATAGTAATATAAAACCACTCAAAAAAAAAAAAAAACCTAATAGAACTATATAAAGCCGGTTAAAGGTAAAATACAAGATAAAAACAACGATAAGGAGTCAAGAAAACCTACAGGAGGTTGAGGACGCCAGCCTCCTGTAGAAGCCATACACGTCATGTCCCGGGGAGAGTGCCTTCTCCCCCAGCACCAGAGAGAGAGAGAGCTCCCATCTCCATCCCGACACCGGGGAAGGTACCGCTATTTGCAGGTCCCCCAGACTGGGGCACTCGACCAGCAAGTGCCGAACAGTCAGGGGAATCAAACAGTCGTCACAGTAGGGCTGAACTCCCCGGGACATGGGGAAGCCATGTGTGTATCGAGTATGACCCACCCTAAGGCGGGCCAGGACAGTCTCCTTCTTACGACTTTTTATGTGGGAATACGACCAGGGACGCACAGCCCTGGTCGTGACTTCCCCCATTTTCATCGTGGCAACTACTGCCGCCCACCTGCGCTGCCACACACCCCTGAGTGCGGACCGCACGGTGGGATGCAAATCATAAGAGGAGAGCGCACTGTGAGGGAGGACGAGAAGCAGCGGCCCGCGCCACCTCATCACCACGCACAGAGACGTGGGCAGGTACCCAACAGAAGGTCACCTGATGCCCACGCCTTTTAGTTAAAACTAGCCAGCTAAAAATATCTAGAACGATAGGGTGGGTACTCCTAAAATCTCCTATTGCGAACAGGGCTGCCTGAGAGTCAGAGTAGACAGTAAAAGTATCAACAGGTAAAGTGAAGATGGTGCGAATTGCTCAAAGAAGGGCAGATAGTTCTGCGGTAAAAATTGAGGCAATAGCAGGCAAAGTTCCAGAACGAGGAAAGTCTGGAAAGACAGCTCCAAATCCAACGCCAGCATCAGATTTGGAGCCGTCCGTGTATACTGGTACAGATGTAGCGTGACTAGCTGTGTGGGACAGAAACAACTGTCGAGCAGTTGATGTCGAGATGCTTGCTTTGGTAAAGTTAAAGTAACGGCAGAAATGTGTGTTTAGGAACTCCCACTGTGCAATGGGAGGTACCTGATATACTGCTATAGGGAAGTATGGTAGTGAGAGGTCCCCAATGACATTCCGGACGCGGAGACCAAAGGGGCAAGGTAGAAGAGGTTTGTTTCTGTATTTTATATCTACAGTTGTGTCTATGGCAACGGTGTAGGCAGGGTTGTTAGGTTGGCGTTGTATTCTGTACCAGTACTTAATCAGAAGTCCATCTCTCTGAAGATCTAAGGATGGCACTTCTGCGTCAACTAAGAGACTTGCTAAGGGGGATGATTTAAAGGCACCAGTTGACAGTCTAACTGCCGCGTGATGGACAGCGCCTAATGTGCGGAGGCGGGCGGTTGTTGCCGACGTGTATACTTCGCAGCCGTAGGACAGTCTCGACCCGATGAGTGCCTGGTTAAGGCGTAGGAGTATTGTGCTGTCAGCGCCCCACGAAGTGTACGACAGGACACGAAAGAGATCGAGCGATCTCATGCACTTCGTTTTTAAGCCTTTTAGGTGTGGGAGCCATGTGAGCCCCAAGAACTTGTGTTCTTCTACAACATGTATATGTGAACCGCACATGGTGAGATCAGGGTCTGGATGGTGGCCTCTCAGGCGGCAGAAGTGCATGGCAACCGACTTGGATGGTGAGAATCGTAAGACATGTTTCTCCGCCCATTTGGATGTCCTGTCGATGGCGTTTTGCACTCTTCGCTCTGCGGTGGACATCCGAGTCGCCGAGAACCAGATTGCCAAGTCGTCGACGTAGAGGGAGGACGACTCCACTCTCTGGGAGCAACATTGTAATGCCATTTATAGCTACAGCAGAAAGGGTGACACTTAGAACGTTTCCTTGGGGAACTCCTTCCTGCTGTTCATAGGGTGGTGAGTAAGAGGTGCCGATTCTAACTTGGAAAGTCCGATCTTCAAGAAACTCCTTAATAAACTTTGGCATCCGTCCACGGAGACCAAAGGCATGGAGTTGTTCCAGTATCTCATATCTCTATGTTGTATCGTAAGCCTTCTCGAGGTCAAAGAAGATGCACACCATGTGCTATCTTTCTGTAAACGAGCGGCAGATAGCTGACTCGAGACGAACAAGGGCGTCTAATGTTGATCGCATCTTCCGAAACCCTGACTGGTAGGGAGACAGGTGGCCATTACTCTCTAGGTGGTGTACTAGGCGAAAATTAACCATCTTCTCAAGGAGTTTGCATAGGCAGGATGTTAGAGCGATGGGCCGGTAGTGTAAGGGCTGTGAACCATCCTTCCCAGGTTTGCGGATGGGAAGTACAGAGGCTTTGCGCCACTCACTTGGTATGATGCCTGTCTGCCAAACTTTGTTGTATATTTGGAGCAGCAGGGTCGTGGTGGTAGGACTAAGGTGTCTGAGCATGGCATATGGGATATTATCGGGGCCCGGCGACGTGTCGCTGCAGTGGGAGAGAGCTGATTGTAGTTCCCGCATGGAGAAGGGAACGTTGTATACTTCAGTGTTCAATGATGTAAAGTCTAGCTGGCGTCTCTCCTGTTCTTTCAAGTGCCGACGTACAGCGGGAGGTCTAGAGTCCCGCTTAGACACAGCAGCGAATGCACTGGCTATGGCGTCGGCGACTTCGGCGCTCCCTGCTATTATGATGTTGATGTTAAGTGCAGGGGGTGAGCTTGATGAAAACTTTCCTGCAATTTTGTGTACTCTCTTCCACACTTGTGTCATTTGTGTTTGTGAGTTAAGTGTGGATACACAACTGACAAATGAGGATCGACGTGCTTCTTTTAGTGTCCGGCGTGCCTGTCATCGTGCTTTCTTGTAGGCAATATGGTTGAACCCTGTCCTATGCCTCTTGTAGCGGTTGAAGGCCCGGTGTCGGCAAGCGACTGCCTGCATGCACTCGTCCGACCACCAAGGCACAGGTCGACGTGATGCAGGTCCCGCTGTTTGTGGGATTGTGAGGTCTCCAGCCCTGTGAATGTGCGTCGTAAAAAAGTTGACTGCATCTTCGGTCGTCTCGAAGTCATCAATTGATGTCTCCCTGTTAGTCATTGTCCGAAAGAGCTCCCAGTCCGCTCGATCTAATTTCCAACGCGGTAGTCGAGGTGACGGTTGGAAGGTGGAATGGGAGATAAAGATGGGGTAGTGGTCGCTGCCATGTAGGTCCTTTGATATTTCCCACCTAAAATCCAGGTATGCATCGGGGGAACTGAGTGAGAGGTCACTAATTGACTATGTATCCGTTTGCATATGATAATGTGTTGGATGACTGGTGTTAAGTATGTAGAGGTCTAGATCTTCAATTACAGATGCCACAGTGGCTCCTCTTGGGTTGGTGGTGGTATCTTCCCATAGTGTATGGTGACTGTTGAAGTCGCCGAGTATTAAGAACGGTGAGGGCAGTTGGCGTACCAGTGTCAGGAGGTCTTGCTTAATGAGTGGTTTGTTGGTGGGAGATACAGGGAGCATATAGTGTAGGTAGGTGTAATGTGGATTTGAGCAGCAGTAGCCTGCAATGGAGTGTTAAGTGAGAGCGGAGTGTGTGCTACATCGTTGGAGATGAAGAGACACGTACCTCCAGAAGGAGCTTGTGTGGGATCTGATGGCTAGTATATGGCACTGTAACTACGTGGGGAAGGATGAGCGTATGCTCCTAACAGTGTCTCCTGGAGGCAGAGACACTGTAGCTGGGAGTCTTTAATGAGAAGGTGTAGATCCTCCCAGCTTCCTCGCAACCCGCGGCAGTTCCACTGCAAGATCTTGAATTTTAGTTATTTTTCTTGAGGGCGCCCCCGGAGAGGGACCTCCCCGTAGTAGCACCGAGATTTCGCTGGAGGGTTGACCCCAGCGCAAGCGTTTGCTTTATCGGCCCCAGGGCCGATGTGACGGGCCGGGGAACATCTAAATTTCCCCGGCCTCTTGCTACTGCCGGCGGCTTACTCACTCTGCCCCCCCAACCTTCCGCTACTCTGGTGAAGCGGCAAGGGAGCGGGACACGGGTGGAGCCTCCAGCACAGACTGTGCGGAGGCGGTGGACACGGGCGCCAGCACTCAGCAGCTTCGCACCGTGACCTTGATTGGCAGCGGTCACCGGCTGAGGGTGATCCGGGGCCGCTGTTGCAGGGGTGGCGGCTGCAGCCGGCACTCGAGGTTCTTCCAGCGACCCAGAGTCGGGAGCTGTAGAAGGCACTTTAGTAGGAGGGGTCTCCTGCAGGGACTCCTCGCTGCGCGTGCGCTTTTGCTGATGGGGCTCATTGAGGCCATCAGCAGGCGTCTGGTTAGATGAAGCGGACTTAATAGGCAGACTTATTAGAGTAGTGGGAGGGGCAGTCTTGGCAGAGGTAGAACGGCGATGGGCATGGGCCTTGAGGGCAGCGGCATACGTCATTCCGGGTTTGTCCATCTTTGAACGGGCAAGTTGTTTAGCCTCAGCGAAGGGTACCCTTTCCTGGTTGTGTATTTTGAGCACCACAGTGGTAACAACGCACAGGTCCAGGGCAGTCGTCACCGTGGTTATCCATTTCACATGACATATTTTTGCTAGGCCGTTTTTCAAGCGCCGACAGGTCTGGGTGATGTGACCATACGCTTGACAATATAAGCACCTTCTTGGGTTGGGGACATGGGCTTTACATTCAGATTTAGCCAAGCTAGCTTAACTGTCTTGGGCAGTACTAGTCGGTTGGTGTAGGTGTGAGAATTCCGTCTACCTTTCGTTGCACACGGCGTACTGAAGCCACATCGTAGTTTTTGAGTTCTGTAACCAGTCGTTCTTCTGAGTAGCGGAGTAGGTCCCGTGAAAAGATAACACCCCGAGATTGGTTCATGGTGGCATGGGGAGAGCAGGACACTGATGCACCCGGAACAGAGGTAAGGCCGCGGAGCTTTGTGCTCTCTTCCGGTGACGAAACTTCAACTAACAAGCTATCATCCCCTTGTGGCGTGATCTTGGGCTCACGGCCACAAGCCTTGACCAGACAACGGTGCACTTCAAAAATATCCAGGCCGTTTATCGGGCAACCATCCACAGACTTGACTGTAATGTACTTTTCATATGAAGCAGGTTCATACATACCAGGCAAAACTTCTATTTGGGAAATAGGGGAGTTCCCAGGTTTACGTGAACTATTCCGTGGACCTTTATGTCGCACGGACTTGCCTTGGTCAGCCCCTATAGGAGGTAGGGACTTTCCAGAGGCACCACCAGGAACCGTGAAAGGCTCCAAGGTGGCGATGAGAGGACCGTGTGGGTATTTCCGAAGACGGGCGGACGTCAGGGAGGGAGGCAGACCGGGGCAAAGATAACTTACCCATACACAGGGGAGGTGTTTCACTTCCCCACACTCCCACCCACCACGGAGCCCAACAAGAGGAGGCTGGATGTTGGGGCCAGACCGCACCCGACAGCCCCAGGGGTAATGGGGAAGTATACGCAGCCAATGCCAGGCGTTTAACGGCGGCCGCGGGACCGTTGCGATCGCCCACCCGGCAGTGACCGCTTGACCCTAGCCTTCGCATAGTTCTAGCCAGAGCATGACCAGCCGATTGATTCAGTGGGGCCACACTGAACCGCCCGTCTTACCCCAACCCTCCCACGAAAGGAGCGTGTTGCCCACCGAGGGGAACTACACCCTGCCCCGCGATGAGAGGGCAAGAGGAGTATACGGGACGCCACGCATGGCAAACACATGGGGAGACAGTAGCCCTGACCTAGGTGGTAAAAGGGCGGGCGAAGGCAACATCACCAGTAGGCCTCCTCTATCGGTGATGAGGGGGGAGCACTTGGTCCACGAGGCCAACGGACATCGAGCCCTATCGAGGTGGGCAAGCCACCACGGTAGGTAGTGCCGCCGACCTCGCTTCAAGCCCCGTCACCACGACAAGGTGACTCCCCTTCGACGGGGAGGAGAAGAGGAGAACAACACATCCTGAGACGAGCACTGAACTTTAAGGTAGAGGGCAGAAGAGCACCAGGAAGGCCAAGGAAGACGTGGAGAAGGGTGGTGGAGGAAGATATGAAGAGGCTGAACATCACGGAAGAAATGGCTATGGACCGGGAACAGTGGAGGAGGCTCACATCCCGTCCAACCATACCATAGGGACGCTAAACGATGATGATGATATATATATATATATATATTATATATATATATATATATATATAATATATATAAATATATATAAATATATATAAATATATATATATATATATATATATATATATATATATATATATATATATATATATATATATATATATATATATATATATATATAAAAAATGTGTGTGTGTATGTGTGTGAGGTTTACTCCTCCGCTACGTTAACCCGCCTACGTATGCTGGACTCTGTCCATCATGCCACCGTCCGTCTAGCGACTGGAGCTATAAGGTCTATCACGATCGTAAGCTTGTTGGTGGATGCTGGCGTCATCCCCTTCGAGCTACGGCGCCAGGTGTCTTTATTGAGATAAAGATATCGGGTTCACCGTCTCCCGGTTTCGGTGCCCTGTGTAACTATCTCCCGAGATATTACTCCCCTCTTTATGACGTCTGCCCAAATTTCCCAAAGCCCTTCTGTCAATGGGTTAGATGCCTTATATCAGCTTCGTCCGCATGCATACCCCGATGGCAGTTTGTCCGCATCGCATCCCTAGAGTGGGCTATTGGATTCTCCCTCCTGTACAGATCTGCTTGTCAATATTTAATAATTCGTCCTACCCATTCCCCCTCTGACTCCTTTATGCCTGTGATTAAGAGTCTTAAGAATGATGTTTTTATGGCCTCTCTGGCCTCAACTCTCAGAAGATTTAAGGACCTGATGGAGTGCCTCCTATTGTCCTTAAAAACTGTGCTTCCGTGCTGACACCCTGCCTGATCAAACTTTTGTTTCTGCCTATCAACATCTACCTTTTCTTCCAGCTGGAAATATGCCTACATATAGCCTGTGCCTAAGAAGGGTGACCGTTCCAATTTCTCATACTACCGTCCTATAGTTTTAATTTCTTGTCTATCTAAAGCTTTTGAATCAATCCTTAACCGGAAAATTGTAAGCTTCTATCCACTTCTGACCATCTATCTGATCGCCAGTATGGATTCCGCAAGGGGTTGTCTACTGGTGATCTCCTTGCCTTCCTAACTGACTCTTGGTCATTCTCTCTTAGCCGTTTCGATGAAACCTTTGCTATTGCGCTAGACATATCATAAGCCTTTGATAGGGTCTGGCACAAATATATGCTTTCCAAACTACCCTCCTTCGGTTTGTATCATTCTCTCTGTACCTTTATCTCCAGTCTCCTTTCAGACCGTTCTATTTCTGCTGTGGTAGACGGTCACTGTTCTTCTCCTAAACCTATCAACAAAGGTGTCCTATCTGCATTATTCAACTTCATTTTATAGAAGACCCATCCAACAGGAACTAAACGATTCCAGGCTGGAGGCCACAAAACGCTTAACCTCAGACCTTACTATCATATACGATTGGGGCAAGAAGAACCTGGTGTCCTTCAACGCCTTAAAAACTCAGTTTCTCTACTTATCCACTTGACACAATTTTCCAAACGCCTATCCCGTATTCTTCGACAACACTCATCTATCATTTTCTTCACCACTAAACATCCTTGGTTTAACTCAAAATCTCAACTGGAAACTTCATATATCTTCTCTTACTAAATCAGCTTCCTCGAGGTTGGGCGTTCTGTATCGGCTCCGCCAGTCCTTCTCCCCCGCACAATTGCTATCCATATACAGGGGCCTTGTCCGCCCTTCAATGGAGTATGCATCTAATGTGTGGGGGGCTCTACTCACACTGCTCTCTTGGAGAGAGTAGAGTCAAAGCTTTTTCGTCTCATCAATTATCCTCCTCATACTGACAGTCTTCTACCTCTTAAGTTCCGCTGCCATGTTGCATATCTTTATATCTTCTATCGATATTTCCACGCTGACTGCTCTTCTGAACTTGCTAACTGCATTCCTCCCTTCCTCCCGTACCACGTTGCACTGGAATTTCTACTTTAGCTCATCCCTATAATGTCCAAACCCCTTATGCAAGAGTCAACCAGCATATTAATTTTTTTATCCCTTACACTGTTAAACTCTGGAACAGTCATCCTTCGTATCTATTTCCTCCTGCCTAAGACTTGAACTCTTCCAAGAGGAATGTATCAAGACACCTCTCCACTCAAAATTGACCTCTCTTTTGGCCACTTTCTCCTCCTGTCCTTGTGGGAACGGCGATTAGCGGGCTTTTTTTTACACCTTTTTTTTTTGTTGCCCTTGAGCTGATTCCTTGGATGGAAAAAAAAAAAATAAAAAAAAAATAAATCCCCCCCCCCCTCACCGTTATCTATCACAACCCCTATTTAAAAAAAACCCATTCTGCTACCCATGATGACTACGTTCCGGTATACACTGACGGTTCAAAGTATGACGTCATCTTCACCACTTTGTCAAAAAAGGTGGCCGAAAGAGAGGTCAATTTCGGGAGGAGGGGTGTCCTGATACCCTCCTCTTGATGTCGTGCCGTTCATGGGCACTCTTTTAATTAATTATGTAGGTTCATTATACCTCAAAGTAGAATTAATTATTGATCATTTAAACCACAGAGTAAAATTAGTAGTTTATTCACGCAGTCTTATAAGGCACCATTATCGCACACAGGATCATCACCTGTTCAAGTAATATAGGTAACGCGACTTTAAGAATGTTACTTGAGGTAATTTTTGTGTAGAGATTCTGATGGTGAACTAAGGGTCATAGGACAGGGTCCACTTATTAGAGGTTAGCTTACGTATCTTACATCACTGATTACACTTATAAATACCATGAACACAGGTTAACATTAAAACCTTAACCTAGCATGCACACATGGCAATAAGTAGCACCAACATCATAATTGTTTCCACCCACACGGGGAAACACAGACTCCACCATTCCACACCTTAATTAAGTCCTAACTAAAACTAGTGAGTGTTTGCGCTTATCCATTGTTACCCCTGAGAACGACACACATACCACCCTTTTGGCCTTCTCCTTCCTTCCTCTCTTCACACACCCTGCCACAGGCAATCCCCCACAACGCAGCTTCAAAAGTGTTTACTGCTGCATGTTGGCCTTGGTCTGGACGACGCCCAGCTTCCCATCTGTCAGGCTTGCCTTTGGCACACCTGAAAGGGGCGATGTCGCTCGTGAGAATGAGCTCGCTCCCACAACCTAGGGCGAGGAAGGGGCGTTAGTCTCGGCCCCAAAACGTCTTGGTGTGACGTCACGGAATGACAAACTGATCGCAGGTTAGGCCTGCTTGAGACCTGAGATTTCCTTGGTAGGCCTCCAATATCAATATATGGTCACTGGTATTTTATTTCCATTATAAATATTTACCGTTCTCCCGCAATAATTAAAAGAAGGCAGATTGACCACTTTTGGCAACGATATCCTGTTTTGACCCCTGACACCTCTGAATTTTGTTGACTCGACAGATTGTAGGGGAGATATGGGAGCATAACAGGCCTCTTTGTTTCAACACCCATCTCTTCCCTCTCGCTCTCTCCCTTCTCTCTCAAACTTCTTTCTTTCTCTCTCTCTCCCATACTTGTCATTCTTGTCTCCTTCTCTTGTGTACTTCCTTATTTCCCTTCTCTCTCTCTCTCTCTCTCTCTCTCTCTCTCTCTCTCTCTCTCTCTCTCTCTCTCTCTCTCTCTCTCTCTCTCTCTCTCTCTAAGAGTAAACATTGCAAAAGTCAATTTAAATATATCTGTCACCTACAGACCTCCGGGGCAATCACTCGAAGACGACCTTGAAATGTACATCGTCTTAAGGCAGTCACTTAATAACAACGACTCACTGATATTAGGAGACTTTAACCTCCCCCATATCGACTGGGTGACACTGTCAGGTACAGAAGGCGAGTCACATAGAATGATCGAATTTCTAGAAGAAAATTATCTAAACCAAATGGTTTCTGAGCCAACTCGACAAAATAATATACTTGACCTTGTTATAACGACCCAAGATAACCTAGTCAGTAATGTCACGGTAGGAGAACACCTAGGTCCTTGCGATCATAAATTAGTGCGCGTCGACATTAGAGCTCAATCATCAGCGACTGAAAATAAAGTAAAGGTGCCCAATTTCAAAAGAGCTAACTTCGTACAAATCCGACAAAAACTAACAGATATACAATTATCAGATGACGGCAACGTAGAGGAAGCCTGGCTAAGCTTTAAAAATCACTTACTCACTCAGCAGAACACATTCGTCCCCTTGTGCGAGAAGCGAATTAACACTAATAAAAGCCCACCGTGGTTTAATGGCGAAATTAGACAATCAGTCAATGAGAGAAAATTGTTTTACAGGTTAAAGAAAGAACAAAGCACGCCCGAAAACATTAGACTTTATAATGATGCCAGGCGGCGAGTAAAAAGACTAGTAGGTCAGGCAAAGCGTAGATATGAAGAAAATATTGCAGCCAACTGTAAAAATAATCCGAAATCTTTCTTCAGTTACATAAACAACAGAAAGGCGATCAAAAGTGGTACTGGACCTTTAACAAACAGCGACAGTGCACTAGTGACTGACAGCCAACACATTGCAAACCTCTTAAACAATTACTTTTCCTCGGTGTTTAATACTAACAGTCTTCCTCTCGCTAACACCAACACCAGTACTAATGTAAATCTCGAGCATGCATTGCCTAATTTTGAAATAACAACCGATGAAGTCCTTAAAGCTCTCCATTCACTTAAAACAAATAAAAGTCCCGGACCCGACAAAGTATATCCTATACTGCTTAAAGAAACAAAGAGCGAAATACTCTCCTCCCTCACTACCGTATTCAATATGTCCTTGCGACAAGGCATCGTCCCTTCGGATTGGAAAAAGGCTAACGTGACACCGATTTTTAAGAAAGGAGACAAAAAAATACCAGGTAACAACCGACCCATTAGTCTAACTTCAATTGTAGGTAAGCTACTCGAGAGCATAATTAGAGACAAAATTGTGAGTTACCTCGAAAGCCACTCATTAATTGGGGATTCACAACATGGCTTCCGTAACAAAAGATCCTGCCTGTCAAACATACTGACCTTTTATAACGATCTCTTCTCAATTTATGACGTAACCAAATCAGTGGACGTAGTCTATCTTGATTTCCAGAAAGCGTTTGATAAAGTCCCACATCATAAATTACTTTATAAATAGGCAAATAGGCATTGACGGTCAAGTAAACCAATGGATCGCGAATTGGTTGAGCAACAGACAACAAAGAGTTGTGATTGACGGATTTAACTCAGAGTGGGCGCCGGTCACTAGTGGCGTCCCTCAGGGCTCGGTTCTTGGCCCAGTGCTCTTCATTATTTACATCAACGACGTGGATGTTGGACTCAATAATTGCATTAGTAAATTTGCAGACGACACAAAGATTGGTAACTCGGTTCTCACTGACGAAGACAGGCAAAGCCTCCAAGAGGATTTGCACAAAATTTCAGCTTGGTCGGATAAATGGGAGATGCCCTTTAACGTAGACAAGTGCCAGGTCCTTCAAGTTGGAACAAAAAATAAGTTCGATTACGAAATACGCGGCGTTAAACTCACAAGCGTTCAATGCGTTAAGGACCTGGGGATTAAAATCGCGTCTAACCTCAAATTCTCACATCAATGCATCGATGCAGCAAATAAAGCGAACAGAATGTTGGGCTTCATTAAAAGAAACTTTTTATTCAAGAATAAAGATGTAATACTTCCGCTCTACAATAGTTTAGTCAGACCCCACTTGGAATATGCGGTACAGTTTTGGTCTCCCCACCATGCAAAGAACATTGCTAAACTAGGTGTTCAGCGTCGAGCAACAAAAATGATCCCTTCCTTGCGCAACAAATCCTACGAAGAAAGGCTTTCCACCCTTAACATGTTCTCTCTTGAGAAACGTCGCCTCCGAGGAAAACTGATTGAATGTTTTAAAATACTTAATGGTTTCACGAATGTAGACAGAACTAAATTGTTTATGATCGATGACACTTTGCGAACGAGGAACAATGGCACAAAACTCAAATGTAGACAAGTAAATTCAGACTGCACCAAATTTTTCTTCACCAACGTTGTAGTGCGAGAATGGAATAAACTCCCACCATCAGCGTTCCAGTGTAACACGATTGACTCCTTTAAAACAAGCTCGACCGTCACTTCCTTGAACTTAATATTAACTAGAGTAGAAAAGCAACGTTTTGGAGCCATCTGATTAATGTAAAATCACTTAGGTTTAAGGACAGACCACTTAGTCTGGACCATTGGGTCTGTGTGGTCTGATTTTCTATGTAAATCTATGTAAATCTCTCTCTCTCTCTCTCTCTCTCTCTCTCTCTCTCTCTCTCTCTCTCTCTCTCTCTCTCTCTCTCTCTCTCTCTCTCTCTCTCTCTCATGAGAAACCCACATACATATATAACTGGTTGCGCAAACATCCCAGGTTAACTCTATTTACATGGGGAAAAATACCATTACAAATGTAGTACATTTCGGGTCATTACACGACCTTCCCCTTCGATTTGGTATTTTTTCCCGTAAGTAAATCTAGAACATAGCCATAAGGAATAATACTAAGTACAGGAGATTGGTGCCACACCTACCATGGAAGTACAAGGCTAGCAACAACTGCAATACAACATAGTATTCAATATTCATATCATCTAGGGTAGGCAGGTAAACACAAAAGACGTGGAAACTTCCACAAACAGGAGTCATTAACAACATCTGCTCCTTCAAGGTGTACTCCAAATACTGCCTCCGCCCACTGCGTGAGAACAGTTTCTGTGCCTAGACACGGCTAAAAGCGTCCCTTACGGACCTTACTACTCCCCTCCTCGACTTGAGCTGCCAGTCCCAGTATCCCTCTTGGGTAACAGGTTGGATGAGCGTCCTCAACAGGGACAAACTCGCCTCTCTCAGCGACAGGAAACGGCACCAAGGGGTCCTGTTTAGCACGCAACATCCGCCCCCCAAAAATCCAGAAAAGAAACAGAATCGTTCAACCCCCAGACATACTTCCTAATCACACAACTCATCCGTTTCCGCAGCAGGAAATGCACCCATAGGTATATAACCGAGAGCCTGCTTGACGCCTCATGAAGAGATACTACCAGGTCCTGCACACGGGGATCTGTCATACGTGCCTACTAGCATCCACGCCGGCACAACTTAAAACCTGAGCTCAAGTGAGGTGTTCCCCCTCTGCTAAATATCCACATTATACTGCATCCCTTCCCAACCAATTACAAATCATCCCCCAAGAATAGACACCAGCCACACCAAGCTGGAATGTGTAATACCAGCAGAAGGGTAAGGGAGAGGTGGAGCTTAACCCATCCTGCCTAGGTGTCCCTCAATTAACAACCCCTCCCCCTCGACATATCCGGCTAACACCTTGTACAACCCAAAATCCTAAAAAAAACATACATTGTAGCACCATTGTAAAAATCCTGAAGCTAACACAGATACAAGCTTATGAACTATGGACACAACATTCCTCCACATATCGCCTTGGTGGTCGACGCACTCGGGGCGGTAAAGGTTCAGGATCAGTTTCTTCAGGGATTATTATCTCTGGGAGCGGTGATCCACTCCTCACTACCACAATAAGGTTTCACCTTCTCTGCAGCCCTTTGCAGTATTCGTCCATCAAAAACATTCTCAAGTACATAAGCAGAACCATCCCTGATCACTTCAACCACTCTGTAAGGGCCCAACCATTTCAGATTAAGTTTCTTACAAGTACCAGGTAGGCTACCCTCACTTTTCACCCACACCAGAGAACGCACACCGACCTTTTGGTTTCTGCGCCCACGGTTAGCTACTGCCCGAAACTTCCTTACCATTTTCTGGTGTGTCTCCCTGAGGATAGCATGAGC
Source organism: Eriocheir sinensis (assembly GCF_024679095.1). Classification (NCBI taxonomy): domain Eukaryota; kingdom Metazoa; phylum Arthropoda; class Malacostraca; order Decapoda; family Varunidae; genus Eriocheir; species Eriocheir sinensis. Next base: position 101,159 of record NW_026112167.1, on the reverse strand, counting down.
TTCTGCTATACCCTCCTCTGTACCTTCAACTTCTGGGAGACGAACACCCACCTGGCGTGGCGGACGACCCGAGAAGAAGGCAAAGTATGGCTGCTCACCCGTAGTGGTGTGCACTGCCATGTTCAGTACCTTCTGGCATGCTGGGAGCAACCTTGGCCACCGAAGAGGGTGTCCTTGACATAGGGTGGCCAACACAGACTTGAGCGTTCGGTGGTAGCGCTCGCTGATGCTGTTTCCTTGGGGATGGTATGGGGTAGTGTGGCACAGGGTAATAGTGCGGCAGAGGTTTTGGAAGGAGGCCGAACTGAACTCTCCACCATTATCCACCAGGACAGCCTTAGGAGCTCCAAAGTCTGCAATATAACTCGAGAAAGCTTCACATACTCCCTCTGTGGCCTTAGTCTTCAGGGGAAACAATTTAGTGTACCTACTGTAGTGATCTAATACAGTCAATACATACCTAAAGCCTTGTGTACCTGCTACCATATCAACTACATCCATACTGACTCTTTCAAGAGGCTTATCTACTGCTGGCATTTCTTGCCACTGCTGCTGTAAGCCTGCAGAATGTTTCAATTGTTGACAAGTGGAACAGGTTTTAACATAATTACATACATCAGTCTTCATATTTCACCAGAAAAATAGAGACTCTGCAGTGGTGAGGATTTTCTTTTGACCTAAGTGGCCTGACTGGACATGTGCATGATGGAGTCACCTCAGCAGCAAACTGGGTTTTTAGGAACTGTTTCAGGTCCTCCCAAGACTGGCAACTATTTTCCCCCTGCTGATTATGAGTAAGCATGGCAAGCTCTGAACTAACTCTTGTTTTAGCCACCTTCATTCTATCCCCATCCTCGGTGGTACATTGTTCGACAAGGTCAAAGAAGAGACTGAGTTTCCCTGCAGCCTCTAAATCATCCAGTTCATGTAACTGCAGGATGGGTATGTAGAAATAGTTTTGGCTGGGGGTGAGCTTCCTACTTCTGTCTTGACAAGGGTCTCATTACCTAGTTGGCTAATAATATCCCCCTGTGTAATAATAATATCCCCCAGCTCTTTCAATTTTTTCTCAAATTCTACAATCCTCACTTCTGGCTCTTGGGGTCCTCCTGTTGCCCCTGAGGACTCAAGTTTTACCTTGTCTCCAGGCATGTTGACAATTTAATTTCACTTCTACTGACACTAATTCTCAACAAGTGAAGCCCGTTCCGAGCCTGTTGTTCACACCATCAAAGTAAATCATCCCACCGCAGCCACCATTTTGTCGTGCCGTTCATGGGCACTCTTTTAATTAATTATGTAGGTTCATTATACCTCAAAGTAGAATTAATTATTGATCATTTAAACCACAGAGTAAAATTAGTAGTTTATTCACCCAGTCTTATAAGGCACCATTATCGCACACAGGACCATCACCTGTCCAGTAATATAGGTAACGCGACTCTAAGAATGTTACTTGAGGTAATTTTTGTGTAGAGATTCTGATGGTGAACTAAGGGTCATAGGACAGGGTCCACTGATTAGAGGTTAGCTTACGTATCTTACATCACTGATTACACTTATAAATACCATGAACACAGGTTAACATTAAAACCTTAACCTAGCATGCACACATGGCAATAAGTAGCACCAACATCATAATTGTTTCCACCCACACGGGGAAACACAGACTCCACCATTCCACACCTTAATTAAGTCCTAACTAAAACTAGTGAGTGTTTGCGCTTATCCATTGTTACCCCTGAGAACGACACACATACCACCCTTTTGGCCTTCTCCTTCCTTCCTCTCTTCACACACCCTGCCACAGGCAATCCCCCACAACGCAGCTTCAAAAGTGTTTACTGCTGCATGTTGGCCTTGGTCTGGACGACGCCCAGCTTCCCATCAGTCAGGCTTGCCTTTGGCGAACTAGTCTAGTAGCCAAAATTTGGACCCGGAAATGGTAATTACTCTAAACTTTTTTTTCAGAAATATGTTAAATAGGGCTAATTGAGTGAAATTAGCTTGGTTGCTAAGTGGGCAACATTGAGCATTTTCTAAAATTCAACATGGCCGATGCAGCCATATTGGATTTTCACAATTTATTTTATTTTTAACCCTGACAATGTACATACTTTTATTTTTCGTTCTTCTTGAAGTTTGGGGAATAAAGTATAATATTCAGCTACAATTTGTGAAGTTTTTGAGAAAAAAAAAATGAAATAAAACCTTTTATTGTACCAAAATATATTCTTCCGATTCAGAGACGTTTGCCCTATCTGAATGCCCAGATATTAAGTGTGCATCGAACAAATCTCTTGATAAAATATCACATCAAATCAAAAATAATAATCCCGTGCTTAGACAAGCATTTGGTCAACAACTTTACGCCAACAAGTCCTATGGTGCGCTTTCAGTATCATCAAGCTAGGGGGAGACATGATTTCATTACCACTAGTTAACTTCAATAAATCGATTGTTTATCATGGCATCCTGAACACATATTGCCTCACAAAAGAATTTTAATGTTTGCTGAGTACTAGCATGTGATAGCATGCATGAGCATAACCATTAAGACCTGTCTACAACAATGCAGCATAATGCTCGTAATGATCATCATCGTCAAGGTTCTCTTCGTCGTCTTGTCCATTTGTTTGCTTACTGGTGAAAAGACTATGGCATGCATCTCCTCCCTCACACTTGCAGTAGTCGGTGCAGGAGAGACCTGCACTGTGACAGCTGCATCGTGAAGTACTGCATGCCTTGCCTTGTGCTACACAATTACAACTCACAATGTCCAAAAGACCTTGAGGAGCAACAGGTGTGGTTGAGACTGCAGGTGTGACTGTGGAACCCTCACAGTTCCACCCAAAGTTCACAATGTTTTCAGCTTCTATGGGTGGATCACGTTGGTCTGCTGCTTTCCACAAAAGCATCTGGTGATGGGCTCTAAGGACATGCAGTATAAGGTTTGCATCAGTTGGTGGTAGTTTCTTTAGTGCTGGTAGTTTCTTTTGCTTTGTAAACAAGCGTGCACGTGCTTCATTCATTGTTGAGCACCTAGTCTGTCCATACAGTGGCAAGAAGAAACTCTCTCCTGTTGCTATGAGCTCAGGACTTGTTGCACCTGGTTGTCCTAGTACACCATCAAGTCCAGGTAAATCAAGTTGTAGGAGCTTCAATGCTGAGATTTTACCTTTTCCAAAGGGGTAGGACACAGTGTCACAACCTGACATGGCATGGACTCCAAGAAGCTGGCTGCACTTTCTGGGTCCTAACTTCCGAACAGTTTCATTAATATCCAAGACATCCCCATTCCATCTTTCCATTTGAATTTTAGCAGTAATCTGTTTTTTGGATGCCCAGTACACCAGCAGAACGAAGACATCCGTGTCATCACTGAGGATTCGGATGGTCTGTGCATCATCTTCCACAGCCTTGATCATCACCTCCCTGGCTGTTGCTGACCTTCACAATTTTCATTACCCTCCCAAGGCTGGCCTCGAACCCAAGTACACTTTCACAGCCCTCAATGTGTATAACAAGTAGTTCTGCGCCGAAATGCGCTTTGACATTGGATACAAACTGTTTTCTAGACAGATGTCCTGATGCAGCGGTATACATTGAATACAACTCTGATGTGGTCCATGTCTCTGTTACATTCTGAGCAATTTTTGAGATGACAGACTTCATTGCTTCTTCCAGTGGCATTGTGGTAGAAGAGAGTTTTTTAGGAACAACACGGAAACTATTGTAACAATGCTTATGGTATTGTGCATCAGCAGCATGTAGGTCAATAACTCCACTAATTCTTATTTTTACATCCTGAGCCCACTGGTCCTGCCTTTCATCACAAATGTTTTCTATCTGCTGCTTAAATGAAATACCACCATCTCTATCTACAGTTGTGCATTGTATAACTGGTACCCATCTACCAGGATTTTTGGGGTCCTTTGGCAAGCACTCCTTCCCACAGAAGATACAGTCTCGCTTGAACTGAAAGTCTCCACAACTCGACTTCAGCATCCGCTTGCAAGATCCAGCATCACCCAATGCCCCTTTCCTTTTCTTCTGTGCAGCATTTCTGGTTTTGGAAGTGTAAGAACAGTAGCAGGATTTGTGAGCTAATATTTCACTTGAGGGAAGAGCTGCAAAGAGGTCATCACATTTCGCTTTGCTTGTAGAAATAATTTTCTGGACTGCCACTGACTTAAAGGTCTGTAATTTTCCCTTTCCATTGCAAGGGCTAAAAAGGCACTTGTCATCTGCTGCTGCCATAGTAGTAGGTCACAGTCTCCTCTGGGCGTTGTCTAAGGTCGTTTCTCTCATGCAGAACCCTGAAGCAACACAAGAAATCATAAATTAATAAGTGCGGAAGGGAGGCAATTTATTTATTTTTTCATTACTCCTGCCATATCACATATATTTTACTTTTAATCAGCAAATGGATTGTAGAAATGGATTCCTCGGCCTCAAAAACCCCCTAAAAGTGGTATTACATGACAATGTAATGCATAAATTATGACAATTAAAAAAGTACCAAAAATTCAAGATGGCGGCAACCGCCATCTTGAATTCTGAGAAATGCTCAAGGTTGAACAAGTAGCAACCCAGCTCATTTTACTTTGTGGGGCCTGTACAACATATTTCTGCAAAAAAACTTTAGAGTAATTACCATTTCCGGGTCTAACACAGGACATATAGGGATGGCTACTAGACTAAACCTGAAAGGGGCGATGTCGCTCGTGAGAATCCAGTCTCAGTTATAGTATTATAGCCAAAGTGAGTTGAACACCGTGAACAGTTCTTTCCTCACCTGAAAGGGGCGATGTCGCTCGTGAGAATGAGCTCGCTCCCACAACCTAGGGCGAGGAAGGGGCGTTAGTCTCGGCCCCAAAACGTCTTGGTGTGACGTCACGGAATGACAAACTGACCGCAGGTTAGGCCTGCTTGAGACCTGAGATTTCCTTGGTAGGCCTCCAATATCAATATAAGGTCACTGGTATTTTATTTCCATTATAAATATTTACCGTTCTCCCGCAATAATTAAAAGAAGGCAGATTGACCACTTTTGGCAACGATACCCTGTTTTGACCCCTGACACCTCTGAATTTTGTTGACACTACAGATTGTAGGGGAGATATGGGAGCACAACAGCCTCTTTGTTTCAACACCCATCTCTTCCCTCTCGCTCTCTCTCTCTCTCTCTCCCTTCTCTCTCAAACTTCTCTCTTTCTCTCTCTCTCCCATACTTGTCATTCTTTTCTCCTACTCTTGTGTACTTCCTTATTTCCCTTCTCTCTCTCTCTCTCTCTCTCTCTCTCTCTCTCTCTCTCTCTCTCTCTCTCTCTCTCTCTCTCTCTCTCTCTCTCTCTCTCTCTCTCTCTCTCTCTCTCTCTCTCTCATGAGAAACACACATACATATATAACTGGTTGCGCAAACATCCCAGGTTAACTCTATTTACATGGGGAAAAATACCATTACAATTGTAGTACATTTCGGGCCATTACATTGAAAGAGTCCAAGTCGTAGGCAGGAGGAAATACAGATGAAGGAAGATTGTTCCAGAGTTTACCAGCGTGAGGGATGAAAGAGTGAAGATGCTGATTAACTCTTGCATAAGGGGTTTGGACAGTATAGGGATGAGCATGAGTAGAAAGTCGTGTGCAACGGGGCCGCGGGAGAGGAGGCATGGATTTAGCAAGTTCAGAAGAGCAGTCAGCGTGAAAATAGCGATAGAAGATAGAGAGGCAACATCGCGACGGAATTAAAGAGGTAGACTATCAGTAGGAGGAGGAGAGCTGATGAGACGAAGAGCCTTAGACTCCACTCTGTCCAGAAGAGCTGTGTGAGTGGAGCCCCCCACACGTGAGATGCATACTCCATACGAGGGCGGACAAGGCCCCTGTATATGGATAGCAACTGCGCGGGGGAGAAGAACTACAGAACAGAACTACAGATACAGAATGCCCAACCTCGAGGAAGCTGATTTAGCGAGAGAGATGTGAAGTTTCCAGTTGAGATTTTAAATTAAGGAAAGACCGAGGATGTTTAGTGTTGAAGAGGGTGACAGCTGAGTGTTGTCGAAGAATAGGGGATAGGTGTATGGAAAATTGTGTCGAGTTGATAGGTGGAGAAATCGAGTTTTTGAGAGTTTGATGTTGCCTCTCAAGCGCGCCCTGTGACTGGGGATGGTATGCTGTTGACAAAGACTGCCTTATCCCTATTTGCTTCAGTACTTGAGTAAATAGTTCACTGGTAAAATTGGAGCCTCTGTCAGACTGGATCTCCTGAGGGTTGCCAACAGTGGTAAACATGTGGGTTAATTTATTGGCTACAGTTTTGGCAGAAATATTTTTCAATGGAAATGCCTCAGGATATCGTGTTGTAGGGCATAGGGTGGTAAGTATATATTAATTTCCCTTCTTGGTTTTAGGAAGGGGCCCCACTATATCAATGATTATCTTTTGGAAAGGTTCAGATGGTACTTTAATGGGCTGTAGAGGGTAGGGTGGTATTACTTGGTTAGCCTTTCCAACAATCTGACAAATGTGACAATGATTAACAAAATGAGTGACATCCTTTTTCATTCCTGGCCAAAAGAATTCGGCCAGTAGAGGGGAGTAGGTCTTAGTTATGCCCAAGTGACCCGCAAGGCCCGCATGGGCAACCTCATTATTGGATGTCTTAAGGCTTGTGGGAGTACTATCTGATGACATTCAGCCCAAGTGTCATCATCTCCTAACTGTGGTGGTTTATACATCCTCATGAGTACTCCGTCCTGATGGTAATATGAGGGAGGATGAAGTATATTATCCTTGGAAATAGCCTTAGCATGAAACTGAGTCAGGGAAGGGTCACTTTGTTGGGCTTCTTTAAGGCTTTGTTCCGTGAAAATAGTTGGAATGAGACTCTGGGGAGGTAAGGTAGGCTCAGATTTTACCAGCTTTGGATTGTGATCTAGTAATGGCGCAACTAGGGAGTAAGCCGGGTTGATCTTGTTCGAGATCAGCTGTTGGAGTCTCGGACAAGGGTGACTTACATATTATCACTGATGGATATACAAGGCTTCCCGCAAGATCGTTACCCAGGATTAAATCAACATCAGGAATGGGCAACATTTTGTCTTCACTTACTCCCACCTTAACAGCCCCCTGAACCAAGCCACACCTCAAGTCCACCCTGGCAAGATGTGCGGGAAAAGGATCATGAAAGTCCCTCAGGTACACCATTTCACCGGTGTAGTTGTCAGAAATGTTAGGTAAGGCAGACTGCCTGATGAGGGATTGGGCGGCACAAGTATCCCGAACTATCCTAACAGGGTGCTTCGGCTGGCCAGGGCCAAGAGAAACTGTACCGGTGGAACGGAAGGGTTGGAATGGGAAGTTGGAATGGAAACCACAGGCTTTTTTGTAGCCGTCTTTGCCACTTTGCATTTTGGGTCGGGACAATTGGTAATTACATGCCCTGATTTTTTACAAAAGAAGCACACAGGATTAGGTTTAGCCAGTTTACCATCCCTAGTCTTAGTGGCTTCAGCACCTTCAGAACTACCAGGCAACCTAACATTAGAGTGGAGGTGCTTCCTCTCCCTGGTTGGCGACTTGTGAATTAGAGCATAATTGTCTACCAACTTGGCTGCCTTGATTAAATCTGTCTCCTCCTTGTCGATGATGTGAACCTTGATAGAGTGTGGAACTCTTCGTAGGAACTCTTCAATAGCAATCAAATTGAATAGGTCGTCATAGCTACTTACTGCGGCTGACTTTAACCAGCGCTTTAATGCGCGAATTTTGTCAGAGGCGAACTCTGTGTAAGTTTGATACTGTAGTTTACCAAGGTTACGGAAAACCTGGCGGTAACCCTCTTTAGTGATGGAATAAGCTGCTAAAATGGCTTCCTTAACTGTTGTATAGTTAGTATTGTCTTCAGTATAGTTGGTATTGTCTTCAGTGTGATTACAGACTGTTAGAGCCTTGTCAGACAGCTTAGGGTTGATGAGCCATACCCAATCTGCTGGAGGAATTTCAAAGTGAGTAGCGGTCGACTCAAATTTTCTAAAGCAAGCTTCGGGATCTTCATCAGGGAAAGAAGAAATCAGTTTGACATACTTTAACAAGTCAGTTTTACGGGGAATCTGAGTCTCTGCAGGTGGTTTTGAATTGAGCTGTTGTAGTTGGTAAGCATGATTCCTCGCCTTATCTTCATTTTCAAGTTTTAGCTGTTTGAGTTTCATTTTCTGTTCTTGTTCTTGTTGTCTAATTTGCCTCTCATGCTCCCTTTCTCTTTCCGCATGTTCCAGCTCAAGTAGCATCTTTTTAATTTCTAACATGAGCTGAGCATCAGGACTGGAAGCTTTAGGATTAGGGAATTTGACTTTCTGTATCCCCAAGATGGGCAAGGATGAGAGTTCTTAATTGATCTTTCCTAACATCTGAAGTGAAAGGGTTGTTGAAAGTTTTAGCAAAGTAGTTTAGATAGTCTTAAGATACTTTAGCAGTTTTGAATTCCTCAATCTCGGGGTTACCTGCAAACTCTGCGGCGTCAAATGTAGCCATGACGAGGAGTTCCACAAACTATAAGTGAAACCTGCTAGTGGCCTTATAAATAACAGGAAAAAGGTTATAAGGCAATAAGAGGTTTACTGTTATTCAGTTGAATAACTAGCAAGTCAATTATGGCCAAAAGTGTTCTTTAGCAAAGGTTAATTAACATGGATAACAGCCGAATAATGATGGCTTATTATCGATACTGGTGGTAACTATCTAGCATTAACCAGGGAATGATGGTTAAATACCATAAAAGGACCACTAGTCTTACCCGGAAACAAGATGGCTAACGACTAATCAGGGTTGTTTGATTTTAATCAAGTTGATTTAAATCACTGATTTAAATCAAGATTTAAATCAAATGATTTTTTTTTTAAATCATTGATTTAAATCTTGATCTTATTGCAGGGCAACAATATAAAATGGAAAAATTAACAAAGAAAACACTCGCTAACTTTGATATTAGTGTTTTCCTGTCAACTTCACAATTTTTCCTGAGCTGATATAGATATATATCATCAGTCAGCCACACATGGTCCGTCAAGTCACAAGAACAAGACGTGGACCGCCTTTTTGACGGTATCTTGCTGAGGCAGAGTGATGGTTTCAAAAGTATTTTACAGCGCGAACCACATGCTCTTCCATGTTACCAATTTCCAAATCATGAGCCAAAACATTTAGAATCTGTGAAGGGCAACCATGGGTTAACAACTTCAGTTCATTTGCTTGTTTTCATTGCTTTCTGATTTTGTTGACATTGGCTACATTAGATACTCAAGTCTGTCCTCATATACCAAATTTCTCACCCCGTGGATATTCTTTTTTATGCCTCCATGGTCTAGTGGTGCGTGCCTAACTACGAATCCGCGGTCCTGGGTTTGAATCCCAACCCGGGCAATCAGCGTGGAGCTCACCCAGCTGCTCATCTTCCCTTTCGGGCTGGTCGCTTTTTTTTTTTTTTTTTTTTTTACAACAAAGGAGGCAGCTCAAGGGGGCACAAAAAAAGAAAACAATAATAAAAAAAAAGCCCGCTACTCACTGCTCCTAAAAAAGAAACAAAAGAGGTGGCCGAAAGCAAGATCATATACGGGAGGAGAGGTGTCCTGATACCCTCCTCTTGAAAGAGTTCAAGTCGTAGGCAGGAGGAAATACAGATGAAGGAAGATTGTTCCAGAGTTTACCAGCGTGAGGGATGAAAGAGTGAAGATGCTGGTTAACTCTTGCATAAGGGGTTTGGACAGTATAGGGATGAGCATGAGTAGAAAGTCGAGTGCAGCGGGGCCGCGGGAGGGGGGGAGGCATGCAGTTAGCAAGTTCAGAAGAGCAGTCAGCGTGGAAATATCGATAGAAGATAGAAAGAGAGGCAACATTGCGGCGGAATTTAAGAGGTAGAAGACTATCAGTATGAGGAGGAGAGCTGATGAGACGAAGAGCCTTAGCCTCCACTCTGTCCAGAAGAGCTGTGTGAGTGGAGCCCCCCCACACATGAGATGCATACTCCATACGAGGGCGGACAAGGCCCCTGTATATGGACAGCAACTGTGCAGGGGAGAAGAACTGGCGGAGACGGTACAGAACACCCAGCCTCGAGGAAGCTGATTTATTAAGAGATGAGATATAAAGTTTCCAGTTGAGATTTTGAGTTAAGGATAGACCGAGGATGTTTAGTGTTGAGGAAGGTGATAGCTGGGTGTTGTCAAAGAATAGGGGATAGTTGTTTGGAAGATTGTGTCGAGTGGATAGGTTGAGAAACTGTGTTTTTGAGGCGTTGAAGGACACCAGGTTCTTGCCCCAATCGGAAATAATAGTAAGGTCTGAGGCTAAGCGTTCTGCAGCCTCCAGCCTTGAGTCGTTAAGTTCCTGTAGGGTGGGTCTTCTATTAAAAGAAGTTGAGTAATGCAGAGTGGAATCATCGGCGTAGGAATGGATAGGACAGTTCGTTTTGGAAAGATCATCAATGAACAACAGAAAAAGAGTGGGAGATAGGACAGAACCCTGTGGGACACCACTGTTAATAGATTTAGGGGAAGAACAGTGACCGTCTACCACGGCAGAAATAGAACGGTCAGAAAGGAAACTGGAGATAAAGGTACAGAGAGAAGGATAGAAACCGTAGGAGGGTAGTTTGGAAAGCAAAGATTTGCAGACCCTATCAAAAGCTTTTGATATGTCCAGCGCAATAGCAAAAGTTTCACCGAAACGGCTAAGAGAGGATGACCAAGAGTCAGTTAAGAAGGGTAGGAGATCACCAGTAGAACGCCCCTTGCGGAACCCATACTGGCGATCAGATAGAAGGTCAGAAGTGGAAAGGTGCTTTTGAATCTTCCGGTTAAGGATTGATTCAAAAGCTTTAGATAGACAAGAAAGTAAAGCTATAGGAAGGTAGTTTGAGGGATTGGAGCGGTCACCCTTCTTAGGCACAGGCTGTATGAAGGCATACTTCCAGCAAGAAGGAAAGGTAGATGTTGACAGGCAGAGGCGAAAGAGTTTGACCAGGCATGGGTATCTGAGGAAACCTAGGGAAGGTTAACTGTGGTAACCTGGATGTCACTCTGACCGTGTCCCGGGGTGATGGACTTCCCACCAATGGCACAAGGGCCATTGTTACGAATATGAGCACTGCGGCCACGCTCAGCTGTAGCGTATGCCCCCATCTTTACTCTTTTGGTTGGTCCCAGCCAGCTGGTGGCGCAGGCAACTATATTGCCGCCATCTTGCTATCCCCCCCCCCCCTCCCAAGCTTCACTTGATCTCTTTAGAGTTTCGCTGGAGTCCGGTTGATGGGCAATCATGAGGACAGCATGTGCGTAGCCTTGGCAACTCTAAACACTCAAATGAATTAAAGAAAAACTATTAAAAGGGACAAAAATCACCAACTATAGGAAGCGGCAGTAAAGGTGTTACTTTCATTTAAAGTTGATGTCATTTTTCTTTGTGCAATTTCAGTGAGGACATGTCTAAAACATGACATGATCTGATTAGACTGATAAGAGACTAGACAGAGTTGTTGTGTGGTGCTGGCCAGTGGCTGGCTGGCTGCGGATGGTCAGTCTTAGGACCGGCTCAAACAGCCAGCCAGGTTACTTATCATGATGGAATATGATTCAAGAATACCCCAAGATGTGTTTGAAACTAATGTAGAGAATATTGAGGTTCACATTCATTTAATTATTTTCATTTATAAAAAAATAAAAAAATCGATTTAAATCAAATAAATTGATTTGAATGAAAAAAATCCGATTTTTTTTATTTATTTTAAATTAATAAATCAACAACCTTGCGACTAATGGACAAGGTGATAATAACCTCGAAGAGGATGGTTAACTACTTGATTAGTGATTTACAATAATCCACCACCCGTTAAATTATCCAAAATCACTTGTTGTTAAGCACTTATGGGCTTCAGATACTTTACCCCAATAACGAGCCACTGGTATTCAAAAATATAATATCCCAAAATATTATATAGAATATCTTGAATACGATACTTTTCATTAATTACTGGCTGAAAAGTTTAGGGAAAGGTCACGTTAATGGATAATATTAGTTAGTTATAGGTGTGAACTTTTAGTTCAGTACATGTACATGGACAGTGAGTCTAGTTCAGGCTGATGGGAAATAAGGCTTTAAACTGGGAAAATCACATACGACACACTCCTATCCTACTAACCTATTTATACTTTGAGTTAGCAGGCTTCACATGTTCACTTACCAAGGTAGATATCCCGTGGAGGAAGGCAATAATGACTATTGATTACAATTACGTTAAATTGGTCAGGTCCGGTGTACCGTTGCCTGCGTTCTCCAGTTGATTGAAATGGTTGAGACAACACAATAGCCTTTACTTAAGTGAGGTATCATGTGTTGGCCGAGCGGAGCTGTTAAGTTCACTTTGAGTTCACTTAATTTACTCTCTCTCTCTCTCTCTCTCTCTCTCTCTCTCTCTCTCTCTCTCTCTCTCTCTCTCTCTCTCTCTCTCTCTCTGGTTGACTTAAACAGTTATATTTGCTTTTAACTATATTAACAGTCTAACAGAATAGTTACAGGATTTTGTGGACGGACGAGTCGTAAGTCGTACGCACACCCCGAGAAGTCCTCTGCTCTCGCCCGCCGCCCTCTAATATCTGCCGGCTTCTCGCCGGCCCAGGAGCGGGCCGGGGTGCCAGGCTTGCTGAATCAACACCGTTCCCACGGCAAGGAGCACCTCCTAAGCACAACGTAGCGTCTACGTGTAACGTCCTGGCGCGGCTGTGTCATGACGTTACGACATATTCACACATTCACATGTACATTATAATATACACATTACACAATTACGTTACATTAAGATAATTATGTAACATCCCGGACAGGCCCCCAATTTGTTACGTCACCGAAAGAAGGGGTGACAGCTTTTGGTGAAGAACAACTCAAAGTAAAACAACACAGATTAAACACTTATACTTAATTATGCATAAATTACACTTATACTTAATTTGACACAGAACAAAGAATATAGTCCCAGGTATAATAAGTAGTTACCCTTAGTGACAGGGTGAGATTAAGAACAAAAGAAACAATGAAACAAGCAACAATACGCAATGTATCCTCCTCGGTATATAGTCCTTGTACTTCACCGCCAAGGAGGTGATGTCGCCGTGTCAAGTAAATCCAGTGGAGAGGTAGCACTTGGCAAACATTAATCCTTTATTCAAGACAGGTGACCGGACTGACCCTGCCAATTATCGCCCCATCTCACTAACATCGATTCCATGTAAAATTTTCGAACACATAATATACAAACACATAATGAATCACCTTAGGCAAACATCCTTACTGACTCACAACACTGCTTTCGACCTAAACGCTCATGTGAATCACAACTCATTACTACATATCACGACATAACGAGGCTACTTGACCGACGTGACATTAAACAAGTTGACACTATTGTTTTAGATTTTGCCAAAGCCTTCGACAAAGTCCCGCACAAAAGACCTGACATTAAAATCAAAATACTACGGTATTTCAGGACCTATTCTTCACCGGATCACTGCATTTCTTACTAACCGGACTCGACGTGTTCTTCTTGACGGATCTTCATCTGACACTGTCCCTGTTTCTTCAGGTGTCCCACAAGGCACCGTTCTAGGCCCCCTTCTTTTCCTCCTGTACATTAACGATCTTCCACTGTCAACGCCTAACTCTTCCACTAGACTATTTGCCGACGATAGTTTACTGTTTAGAGCAGTAAAGACTACTGACGACTACAAAACGACTTGGACGCCCTCGAGCGGTGGGAACGCACCTGGCAGATGCACTTCCGACCAGACAAATGCAAACTTTAAAGATTCACCAGAGCGCACAATCCCCTCCATCACACCTACACTCTCCACAATTCAAATTTAGAATCAGTTCACACATACAAGTACCTTGGCATCCATATCTCAACTAACTTGAAATTCAACACCCACATAGACCATATCAGTACCACAGCCAACAGAACACTGGGGTTCCTGAGGAAGAATTTACATAACTGCACACCTGACATTAAACACATAGCTTATGACACACTTGTGAGACCAACACTGGAATACTGCTCCACGGTGTGGGATCCTTCCACGCACAGAAACATTGATAGGTTAGAACAAATCAACACCAAGGCGGCAAGGTTCATTACAAACAATTACACTCGAACGCCTGGAATCACAACACGGATCAAACAACAGATAAACATGGACCCTCTTCACATACGCAGACAAGCACACAAGACTTACACTTATGTACAAGATCACAAACACTCACATTGACATTGACCCACAAACATACCTACACAAAGCAAACAGTCAACGTACTCGTAACACACACATCCATAAACACCACACATATCACACTAACATTGACGCATACAAGCACTCATACTTTCCACGCACCATACGTGACTGGAACAGCCTCCCTCAACATATTTTAGACTGCGATACAATAGATTCATTCAGAAAATAAATACACACTCACTTAGTCACCACAACACACCAACACTAACAATTACACTTGATTCACTTCCTTCCCCTGCACACTCGGCTCCCTCGTCCCCCCAACAGCCAACAAATATGCGTGTTATGCACCATACAGGTGCCCTGCGCATTATTATCCAGATCTAGATCCAGACTTAACAGCCGTGGTGTGAGCCTGGACTAACTCTCACTGGCGGCCGGGCTGTATTTATAGCTTCCGATGAAGCCCGGCTTGTTTCGGTCAAAGTGTTGAGGTGTTGAAGTGTCGTGGTCGACACAGCAGCTGGAATTGAGGTGTTGAAGTCTCGAAGTGTCGGGGTATTTGGGTTGATGGTTGGGGCTCATTATTAGGATGGAGATGGTGGTTGTGAAGTGGGGCGAGCACCCCGGAACGAGCCTCGAGCGTACGCCTTGAAGGGTCGTTATAAAGTTCTCGTGGAACCGATTATAGTTTTACTTTTATGCTTCGTATCCAACTCATGTCGCGTAATACATACTTGCCGTTTTTATCGGCGTCGCAGACGCAGACGCAAACTCTTCAAGTTGTTTTCCTGGCTTACCCATGCCAGGCCCGTCCATAAGGGGGGGCACGGGGTGGCACTGCCCCCCCTACCAGATTCGCTGCCCCCCCAACTACCAAGTTTCCTGCTCCTCCCCTCCTACTCCCCACCCCAACTATCAGGTTCTCAGTTAATATCGAGGAGATCTGGAAATGTCTCTACGAGCGTTGGTACTCACGTTTACTGCAAGATTTCGGTTTCCGTATATTGTGTAGATGTGATGTGTATATTGGGGCTTGGAGTTGATGAGGAAAAGGTTGGGCTATTTCTTATCTGGATACTAGTTGATGAGGAAAAGGTTGGGCTATTTCTTATCTGGATACTACTTTGCATGATGTGTTTATTGGGGGAGTTTGATGAGGGAAAAGGTTGGGCTATTTCTTATCTGGATACTTTGCATGATGTGTTTATTGGGGCTTGGAGTTGATGAGGAAAAGGTTGGGCTATTTCTTATCTGGATACTACTTTGCATGATGTGTATATTGGGGCTTTCAATGTTCTTGAGTTTGCTTTGTTTTCCATGATTTACACTTTAAATGTGTTGCTATGAAGAAAACATGTCTATATTTCTCATATTGGTACTTAATGATGTGCATATTGGCTACTGGGGTGTTGGGTTTTAAAAGTACATACCTATTTCTGATCAGTTTATTCTGTATGATGTGTATATTGAGGCTTTGAATATTCTTATGTGTTCTTTCATGGGTGGCCTTTCATGACTAGAGTTACTTTAAACTTGTTGTTATGAGAAAGCATGTCTATTTCTGATCTGGATGTTATGCAGTGTGTGTCTATTTGGGGCTTTCATTGTTCTTGGGTGTGCTTTATCTTCCATGATTTACACTTGCCTTCAATGCCTTGTTGTTATGAGAAATGCATGCCTATTTATCTTCTGCATATTTTGAATGATGTGTATTTTGATCAGGGGCTTAACTTGGTTATGAAATATAAATGTCTTCCTGGTTTGGATACTGTGCATTATGTGTACTTTGAATAATGTGAATATTGATTGGGATTTTTAGTTGGTTATGAGAAATAAATGCCATTTTTTTATTTGGTTACTGTGCATGATGTGTATTGGGGTTTTCAGTGTTCCTGGCTGTGCTTTACCTTCCTTGATTTGCAATTGCTTTATATGTCTTGCTATGAGGAAGACATGCCTGTTTCTCGTCTGAGTAATTTGATGCGTATATTGGTATGTAGTCCTTAGAAACAATGCAGTCCTCGTCCTCATAAATAACGCATTTAAATTTGCTTAGTTTCAATGTCCTACTGAAACATGATAAGGAAATAATATCTATTAAATTTGAGTTGGTGTTTTCTATTAGATTCCTTATTTAGTTAACAATTATTCATGGTTTTTGAGGGATGTGTGTGTGTGTGTGTGTGTGTGTGTGTGTGTGTGTGTGTGTGTGTGTGTATATATATATATATATATATATATATATATATATATATATATATATATATATATATATATATATATATATATATATATATATATATATATATATATATATATATATATATATATATATATATATATATATATATATATATATATTAAAATTAAGATCAGTAAAATCTGTAAATCTGAGGTAAATCTGATTCATCATTTTTCTCAACAATAAAGGTATAGAGAGAGAGAGAGAGAGAGAGAGAGAGAGAGAGAGAGAGAGAGAGAGAGAGAGAGAGAGAGAGAGAGAGAGAGAGAGAGAGAGAGAGAGAGAGAACTGTTTTTATTATATCCCAACTTTAGCCATGACAACTATGGACCCATGCATCGATATAGGTGGGACTAACTCTTTGCTCTATGCTACTGACAGCCTTCTCATGATCTGCCCCCCTTAATATTTCAATTGCCCCCCTATGGTTAGACTTCTGGGGACGGGCCTGACCCATGCATTGTAGACATGACATTGTATGATAAATCTTGTTAGCCCTGATGAACCCTACAACATGGCATTATAAACAATCAGCTGTGTTTTTTTTCCGTCTTGGCCTGTGGCACCGGTAGGCCTTCATAGTAGGGCCTGATGGTCGGCCCCAGCCCGTTATGGCGCAGGCAAGTGTTTATAGTGGCGCCATCTTTACTTTTCAGCATTTTCAATTTTAGACCCCTAGTTGCATAATATAAATTGTTGGAGGGTCATGCGACGCCTATCTAGCACAGTTTTTGTGCTATTAACACTTGTTACCATTGGACAGGATAAATATTGCAGATTATGAGTGTGTTGAAAACAACTCAAACTGACTAAAAATAAAGGAAATAATGCGAGTTGAAGTCAAAGATGGGGTTATAAAGGTTCACACCACTTTTTATTCCATGCTAATTTTCCATAGAATTATTAAGCTACTGTAAAAACAAACAGTGCCACTTGATAAAGAAAATTCTCTTGAATATGATGGTGTTAACAGATTATCGATACGTTAGAAAGGAAGGGAGGTAAGCAAGTTCTTTATATGAACTTATTAAATTGTAATGTTAAGCTATTTGCGCTGTTACGCTACGAAGCCACTCGTCCGTCGCCTACAATTTTGTATAAAAGCTTACTTACCTCCTTTCCTTTCAAACTTACCAAAAAATCTGTTGATACCATCATCTTCAGGAGAATTTTCTTTGTCAGGTAGCATTTTCTTTTTACAGT
Source organism: Eriocheir sinensis (assembly GCF_024679095.1). Classification (NCBI taxonomy): domain Eukaryota; kingdom Metazoa; phylum Arthropoda; class Malacostraca; order Decapoda; family Varunidae; genus Eriocheir; species Eriocheir sinensis. The sequence goes on along the minus strand of NW_026112167.1, from coordinate 83,426 downwards.
AGCTTAATAATTCTATGAAAAAAATTCGGCATGTAATAAAAAACTATTGGCGGAGTGGTGGGGTGGGGTGGGGGTCTGAAGCGGCCTAACTTCCTTGCCCAACCTGGAGGTTACGCTATTATTATCCTTCATCATCATTTTAACAGAGATGTCTTTGTCTTCAAGCTCAAGAAAATGCATTAAAAATGTATTTTTCAACTACTACTACTTGGACTATTGCTACTCACACACTATTGTTAATAATAAAGCAACAATATATTGATTACATACATTTTGTCCAAGCCCTTCCTGTGTCGGTCTGGCTGACACAGCTAACTGTTGATTGGCTGGTTGTGGGTATGGGACCGACCCTACTAAGGATTTCAGAGGCTGTGCGGCCTCGTTTTTTGGGAATAATATCGTAACGAACAATCGTATCGGTACGAGATTTTGCGACAGTGTATTTCACACACTGCCTTAATTTTTAAGGGTATCGCCAACCGCCACAAGTAGAGAATAAAGGCACTTGTCCCTATACCAAGAGGGTAAAGTCATCAGTGTCAGGCAAAGATACGAACACAACTACCAGAGGCTCCGCCCACCTTGTTCCTCTTCCCTCCATCTCCCGCCTCCTCCCTTCTCCCTCAATCTCTCTCTCTCTCTCTCTCTCTCTCTCTCTCTCTCTCTCATGTAGCTTCGTAACTATAATGAATGAAAGGCATGCATTAATTGTAGTGGCGTTATATACTCTTTATAATACTGATAGGCATCCTTTAAATAAAGTTGAGAGTAGGGTAAAGTGTTACATAGCCTAATTACCTCCGTAACTATTGGTAGCGTAGTGGTTTGGTGGTTTATGGTGTACGTTTTCGTAGGGCTATTGTATAGCATGTACCTACTGATAAAAGTAATGGTGCTCTTATCGCCAAATTATAGTGGTGCTATTAATTTTATTGTCAGGGAAGAGCTGAAAGTATGGTAACGGGAAGAATTGCGAAGGTATAAAATGTTTGAGGTAGTAACAATAAAAACTTACCTATTCAAAGCAATCTTAAGGCTATTGCTGGCCTTCTCCTTGTTAAAAAGTTAACAAGTCGCGTGACAAACGCATTTCTGCAGCCATGGCGACAGTGCTGTATCTTAGTGGCCATTTTATCTTCTCTCTGGTACACTTGACGACTGGTGCCGCGAGTCAAAGTCAGGTGACGAAGAAAGGTAGCAAAAAGGAAAACAACAAAAAACAAACGAGAGAGAAACAAATACAAGCGAGCAATCGTTCTACCATCAATCATGGTAGTCATCATTTACCACCTCACCCTACTCTCACATGTCATTACGTCCACGGCCCAGATGTGTATCACTATGCTCAAAATTAAAGTCCCAGTATCACATCAAGCATGCCTTAATTGAAAAAAAAAAATCATTCTCGAGTATGTATGTATCTTCCAGAGAGAGAGAGAGAGAGAGAGATTGAGGAGGGAGAAGGAGGAGGCGGGAGATGGAGGGAAGAGGAACAAGGTGGGCGGAGCCTCTGGTAGTTGTGTTCGTATCTTTGCCTGACACTGATGACTTTACCCTCTTGGTATAGGGAAAAGTGCCTTTATTCTCTACTTGTGGCGGTTGGCGATAGTCTTAAAAATTAGGGCAGTGTGTGAAATACACTGTCGCAAAATCTCGTACCGATACGATTGTTCGTTACGATATTATTCCCAAAAAACGAGGCCGCACAGCCTCTGAAATCCTTAGTAGTTCCGAATATTGCCCCCGGGACATGCGGTACTACTCTATGTTGAGAGGGCTAGATTACTCCAAAGACTTAAAGCACGTTCAAGTCATTCTTTACTTTTACTTTGTTTCTACTAAGTTTTTAGTTACTCTGATATGCTCAATACGTATTATGTGATGAACTGTTTTTTTGTTGCATATGATAAATCGTCTCCGGCGCAATATGACCACTGATGCTGCGGCGCCTTGAAATATTAGTCGATCAATCAATCGTTATATAAAAAAAATATAACCCCTACATTTGGTTTTGCAGGTGAAAACGGAGGACTTTATGGGCCTTGATTACGAGCGCAAGTTACAACTGGAATCAAAACAAAGACGGGTGACCACTTCGCTTTCACTGAAGCACATTCAAGGTCTTTTCTTTGTGCTACTGCTTGGATGGGCCCTTGGTACGCTTTTCTTAATAGCAGAGTGCCTTCAAGCACACTATACACTGCAATTAGGTTCGCCTCTTGGCTAAAAAGGTAAGAGGGTTGTGTATTTCTAATATATGCCAGTTTTCTGATATATATATATATATATATATATATATATATATATATATATATATATATATATATATAGAGAGAGAGAGAGAGAGAGAGAGAGAGAGAGAGAGAGAGAGAGAGAGAGAGAGAGAGAGAGAGAGAGAGAGAGAGAGAGAGAGAGAGAGCGAGAGCGAGAGAGAGAGAGAGAGTAGGGAAGTAGCTAATGTGACGCCGATTTAAAAAAAAAAAGGCAAGTCAGCCACCTCAAATTATCGACCAATTAGCTTAACATCAGTTGTAGGCAAGATGTTTGAGTCAGTTATAGCCGGGAGCATTCGGTATCATCTAGAGAAGCATTGGAGCTTACCAATGACATTAATTAGTAATTAGTATATTAATTAGCCACTCTGATTGCACATAGTGCTTGGCAGTTGCTCTTATTAAGCCAATCCCTTAGTCCATTTGAACAAGCTGAGCAGATGATATGCGGTGCCCAACTCTTATCTTGATCTCCAAGAGAGTATCCAAAGTATATAACTGGTAGATCTTCTTGATTTCAATTGTGATGACACGTTCCTGAGCTTTGGTGGTAAAAGAACCACAGACATAACAAACTATATCAGGACTGTTCTTGCAATGCCTAGACATCCTGAATAGAGTTTGATGATGGTGATGATGATGGGACACCTGAAACAAAAAGTAAAGTTTTTAAGGTACAAAAGATGATCGATGAAATATTTTGTGAAAAATGCTTGACTCAACCATCTAAAATAATAATGGAAAACATAAAATTACATAATGCACACTTTTGGTTATAAAATACCAATCAGCATTTACCTGTTAAAGACGTTTACATGTAGCAATGCTGCTGATCGGAGTCATGTCTCTCTTATCTCATCAGAAAAGCTGTGCCTGATAGAAGGAAACCGATTAAATTTTTTAAATCAGCGGGCAAAACTAAATATTAAACACCACATAATATCCCTGATGAAAATTGGCTGTTGACCAGTGTAATTCTTGCTTGAATTCATCCATTTTTTCCACAATTTTGATAGCCAGAGATGCTTTATAGAGGCATGGGTTGCACATCCAATTAATTTTAGGTACATTCTCCTGCTTGATTCCAGACAAATGAGCACACTTCACATGACACCACACAAACAGCATCCAATCCATTTCTCGCCTGTGAAATCCTTACAAACGTAACACAAATCTAACGGGGCCTTGGCTTTGCCAGCCATGTCGACACAGCACTTTCCACACGGAGCCAGACGCAACACATCCGATCACGGCCACGGCTACTCACTCACTACTGGTACTTGTCATCAATATCACACACTATCAAAGTCCAGTCCAATATAGTCACTTATACAACTGACTCATGGTACTTGATAAAGCAGTTGCGCTCAGCATTGAGGTACAGGTGTACCTTGCAGACACTGCAGACCACGTTTGAGTCAATTGTGTGGAGTATTAGCATCTTCCATTTAGCGTAACCCGTTTCTGGGTCGTGATCTGGCGTGTTCCATTTAGCGGAACCGATCAGCTGACGCCGCAGCCTGCACCCATTTTAGAGGATCTGGGTGACCTGGAGGGACCCCACTGCCGAGCAGGGTTAGCCAGATCACTTTCGACCCAAGACCCAGGCCAGGACCAAGACTATCGCCGCCGCCGCCATTTGCATGCCTTATTTCCCATATTTGGGTATTTTTTGCTACAACCACTGCATCCAGGTGGTGCCTGGTGATCCGAAATTGTAGGTACTGTATGCCAGTTACATACTTATCCATAGATATGTGCCGAAAACCATGAATAATAAGTTAAAAGTGTTGCAGTGGGCGGGGCGCTGAAATTTTAATTTCGGGCCCAGCAAGAGGCCTGTAGTGGCTTTAAACGAAAACAGTTGGATGAATAGATGTGTGGAGAGCCATATATGTATGGCGGGGCAAGGGTTTTGTGGCCGGGCGAGGGAGGGGAGTGAAACGCGACGGCTGTGTTTTATACAGATTAGCACCCACCCGGGTGTCAAATTGGCGCTGTGTCCAGGGGTAATGGGCTCCCTCCCACCACAGGCTCAAGGGCCAATGCGACGGAGATGAGCACCGAGGCCACGCGCTGCTATAGCATATGCACCCCAACTTTACCTTTATACCTTACAGTGACTGACGTGTTTATTGCCGATACATGTTGATTTATTATTTATCATTACCTACCCAGTTAATTTTCATCATCATTGATAACCCCCATTTATGCATAATGTAAAGATGAATCGTTTGTTTCAGTGACTTTGTGTTATTTGGGTCACTGATATCACAAAAAAATACCAGTTAGGTTAGATTATAAATCAATGAGTGAAGCAGTAACAATTCAATATTATATTCAAATGGTAATCAATTGGGCAAAACTTAAGAATAACCACTCCAAACCAATATTCGTATTAATTTAGCACGTGCAAGAATTATTATTATAATGCATTTTTGTATACGTTTTACCTTGGGGAGGGGCCAGGGGGGCAAGCCTCTTTAATTATAGAGTTAGGTGGCTCGGATTTTCTAAGTCCATTGTTATTGTTCCACAACCGCCTCTATACACAGACTGAGCCTCATACCTGCCTTGCAGTGCACCCTACAAACTACTTCCTAAGTCAGTGCGCGCAGGTCGTAAAGTTCAGTTGGAGTAGCTTAAACATATTTGACATGTGGCGTGGCCCGTCAAAACTTACACGCCGCGGGACGGATTGGGAGGGCGGCGGTGGGGGGAGGGGGAGGGGGGGGCAGTATGCCCACCATCTGATGACACGCCTGACACTCGTCAACAGATTGAATGCTAGGTCATATTGGAATAGACTACAAGAGTATGCGTTAGGGACTTTCCTTACTTTCAAGACTTGGGAATTTTTCCTGATTTAGGGATTTTTCTAGGGAAATTTTGGAAGGCCATTTTTCAGTGATATATTCTCCCAATACCCTGGTTCCCCACAGGTCCCCAGGTTTGTCTTGGGGGGTAGGGGGGGCTGGGGTGGTGGAGGGGGTGGAGTGGTAATTCTTGAGATTTACCACAAGGCCTGATAAGGGAGCCTCCCATAACTTACTTGGCGAATGGGATACCTCTTTGGCCAACTCGGTAAGAAGTGGCTCTTCCGTCACACTAGTCGCGAGTTCAAGATAATTACAAGATAACTAATAATGCGGCTATAGGTCCAAATAGGTTAAGTTTCCTAAATGACGAGTTTTGTTTAAAATTATATTCCATCATATTTTTGTTGCCGAGGTATAATTTGAAGGCATGAATAGTATTTCAATTGTTGTAGAAAGTATCCAATTTGGATTATCAATATACAGTCATCTATCAAAGGTGGCATATGCTGGGGTGTGTGTCGCCTCACCCACCCTACAACATCAAGTCCGAGGGTCCCTCCGGACAAGTCTCCATGCAGAGCCCCCTTTCATCCTGAGTACCTCCTGGCAGGATTTATCAACTTGCTCGTCTGGGGGTGTCGGGGGAGAGGGGGGTTCCACTGCCAGTCCGGGATGTGACTCCAGGTCCACGGCTGTGGAAGAAGTGGGCGGGTCTGTGGTAGATGCTGAGGCTGTGGTGGTGCTGACGGGAGGCTATAGTCTGTTCAGAGCATGAAGTCGGTTCAAGGTGTGGCAGATTCCTGAATTCCCATGGGTGCAGCGCTGCCAGTTCGACCGCCAATTATCAGATTAGCACCGTCTCCCTACCTACCCACCCACAACCCACCTGTTTATCTCTCTCTCTCTCTCCCCCTCTCTACCCGGGGGAGGGACCTAAGGGGACACGCCGACCACCACCACCACCACCACTACCACCACCACCACCACCACCAAAACGTGGCAACATGGGAAAAAATCTCCGTGTGGAGCCGTATCTAGTTTCCCTTAGTCTGTTGAATTTTATTCAAGTGTAGAGGGATGGTTAATATTTTTCCTGAATTGTGAACATTGTTTGCATTTTGAGTAGTCATTCATTTTATTTTCTCCTTTCTTGTGTGTTTTTATCATGCTAAGTATTCACTCATTCTTTTCCCTCTTTTTCATGCGTTTTGGAAGCATCTGGGGCGAGTGAGCACACACTTAGCGGTGATACTTTTCTTTTACCATATTTTTCCTCATGAAGCCTTATTTTCCTAATGCCTTTTTTTTTAAATGGCAGGTCAATCTGATCTGGAGTTAGAAACTTTGACCAAGGAATTCCAGAAGTTGGTGCAGGATTCGGAAGCGACCGCCGAGGATGACAATTTCCGTGTCCTAAGGAGCGGGTCAACACATGACAGAATTCCCCCTCCTCCTCCTCCTTCTTCTCTCCCGCATGATAACAAAGGTAATATCTTGACTAACCAAGAATCCAAAATGACTACTAACACTATTAAACTTATGCCGACTACGGCATCAGACAGAGCTTTCGCGGGCAATGAACCGGATTACAGTGCGAGAGACTTCATCCTACAATGCGAGGATGTTATGAACAACTCATTTGTGTCAGAACCGGGAGATAAAATCTCCTTCATTAGGTCTAGATTGAAGCCGGGAACATAAGCATCAGCTCTTATGTACACCAGCGCGTTCATGGAACCGCAACAAAACAAAGATTATGACCAGTTTCGGTCGCATTTTCTGGAGTCTTTTGGGGAAGATGTTAGGCACAGCCTCATCAAGAGCGTGAATGTAGCTGTGACAAATTTGATTTCAGCCGTGGAGAGTAAAGGGATTTTTACCGGACAAGTGGACGCCTATAAGTTGTCTACTGATTTAGGCTCATACCTGAAAGCTTGTGGCTGGACAGAGGGAGAGAATATGTCTCTATCTAAAGTACTCAAATTTCTGGAGTTTTTCATGTACATGGCAGTCATCAAGGGCCAGTTTCGAAAAAGTTCTTTATCCCTAGCCTACGGCCCCACTGACAAGCTGCACGACTTTGTGCTTAAGTTAAAAACGAAAATTGAGGAGAAAGACGGAGCGCCAGTTCCCACTGTAGCTTCTGTCGACCAGAAGGCCGCTACTGTTAGCGCGTCCTCATCGGTGGTGGCGTCCGCCACCGAAAAACCTAAGCGCCACTGTTCTTATTGTCAGCACGACGGTCATACGGATGACTATTGTATACAACGTCAGCGGGATCGCAAGGCAAACAGGGGGAGGGGAGGCTCGCCGATGTCAGGCAAATCTGCTTCTCAGAAGACCCCGACCGCTTCAAAAAGTCGTGCCGAGGGCTATAACACGGGCAAATCCTGTTTTATCCACGGTGCTGGTAGCCACACCACAGAGGAGTGTTTCTCTATGCTACAGTTAAAGAAAGAGCGAACAGGAAAGTTCGTGAAAGAGTCGGGGGAAGCCGAGCGCCGCCCCAAAAACGACCCAGGGTAGCAACCCGGGGGCCGGAGGAAATTGAGACTGCAGTGCAAGCTGACAATAGTAGCTTGTATGAATCTGTTGTGGCCGCGTGCAGTCTGCCTGAAATTATGGCGCTTAAAGTCAGGCTGGGTCCGCTACAAGCGTCATTTGCGGTCGACACCGGCGCTGCGGTTAATGTGTTGTCAGAAAAGACGTACATTTTTTTTTTTTTACGTCGCGGCCTATAGCGCCGGTAGGCTTTTTCCCGGCGGGGCCCTATGGTCGGCCCAAGGCTTCTTCCCGGTGGGTCCTGATGGTCGGCCCAGCCCGTTCTAGCGCAGGCGAGTGTTTATAGTGGCGCCATCTTGCATTGGCTCATGCTGCCTCATCCTTAATCCTAGAATCTCCCGAGCCTCATCTTTAATCCTAGAATCTAGAGTCCGGGTTGATAGGTGGTCTTCTGGACAGCATGTGGGTAGTTTTAAACCACTCGGCGGCGGCTGAAAAATCCCAGCTTGGTGGCACCGGGCGGGGATTGAACTCGCGTCCTCCTGAACGCGGTGGTGTTACTCTGTCGCGGGGGGGCCGCTACCAGCTACGACCCTCTGACCTAAGCCTTTGCGGTGTCACCGCCGACAGGCTTAACATCCTTGGGTTGGTGAGTTTGCCAGTGAGTTTGGGACGAAACACCCCTGTCATGCGTTCGGATTTTTACGTGACGTCAAACTTTTCTCTGCCGTCTGACGGTCTTCTTGGGTTGTCGTCACTGAGGTCTAACCGCATGGTAATACTTCCAGATAGTAATACAGTAAGGTTTCAAGGGAGATGTTTCAAGGCCATGGATCAACCTGTGCGCCTCGCTTCTCCCTGGGAAAGAAAAGAAATACCCAGCAAGGGTCGGGAAAGTGTTTCTCCTGAGTCGGTAGTGCATACCGTGCCGATTCTTTCCACGGTGCCGGTGCATGGTGCGGGCACCAACTCACTTCATGATCAACCACCAACACCACCTGACGTTTGCAGGGGATGGAAAAATGTCAATGCGATAGTCGTGGGGAATCACGAAATTCCTCAACGAACGGCAATGCACGTCCCCGTGTCAGTCCCTAACGCCACCGTAGGTTGTGACATCTGCCTAGAAGGGCCTAGTCGTGTCAACACGCTAGCGATAGAGTCCACCCTTAACACGGTACGCGAGGGAAGTAGGACCGTAGCTTTAGTGGTTAATGCCAATGGCGGTCCAATTAAACTAAAAAATGGAGTCATTTTGGGTCGCGCTTTAGCGTTCGACGGACAGGTGTCCCCAGACCCTTTAGAGTTAAAGCGGCCTTGTGTCGGCGCAGTGGGTCAACCCGCCGCCGGCGACACATCTTGTCAGGCCTCATCTGTCGATTCTTTAGTCAAAGTGGTCGATTATCCCGAGCTTAAAGGCCCGCTTCTGAAGCTTTTACATCAGTATCGTGATGTCATTGCCCTGCCCGGTGAACCTTTAGGTGCGACTGCTACGACAGAACACAATATTAGGGTTAAACCCGACACCAAACCGGTGTACATTCCTGAATACAGACTCCCACACAGTCAAAGACAGGTTTGTAGATGAACAGGTTAAAGATATGTTGGACCGAGGTGTTATTCAGCATTCCCGATCTCCGTGGAACTCGCCCTTGTTTCTAGTCCCTAAAAAGGACGGAAGTTTCAGGCCTGTCATCGATTTTAGGAAAGTAAATGAGGTGACTGAGGATTATAGGTATCCTCTGCCCGTTTTAGGTGACTTGTTAATGTCCCTGGGGCAAGGGAATACTATTTTCAGTAGTCTTGACCTTTTAAGTGGGTACTGGCAGGTGCCGATGGCAGCTGAATCCAGAGAGATTACAGCCTTCAGTACCCCTAGCGGTCATTTTGAATGGTTAAGGATGCCATTCGGCCTCAAAACCGCACTCCTCACTTTTCGGAGGATGATCAACACATTGTTCTTAGACATGATAGGCAAAGAAGTCTATGCATATTTAAATGATTTAATCATCTGTAGCAAGGATGGCGACAGTCACCTAGTTAAACTAGAAGCAGTTCTGCTTAAACTCATAGGCGCTGGCCTTGAGGCCAAGCTGACTAAATGTGAATTTTTAAAGCCAAAAATCACCTTTTCAGGCCACACTGTTGATGGAGATGGTATCCACACGATGGACGATAAAATATCGGCCATAAAAATTTTTCCGCAACCCCAAACCGTCGAAAACGTTCGGTCTTTCCTTGGGTTGTCCGGCTACTATAGGCCTTTCATACAAGGTTTTGCCAAAATTGCTTCGCCTCTAAAGCAACTTTTAAAGAAAGAGGTACCTTTTCATTGGAATGCCCCACAAAACAAGAGTTTTACAGATTTGAAATCAGCGTTAATCAACGCTCCAGCCTTGGCATTCCCGGACTACACCGTCCCTTTTACGCTTTATATCGATGCCTCAGCCCTAGGTCTTGGTGCTGTTTTGATTCAATCGGACGCTCGCGGTAAAAATCGCGCTATTGCGTACGCAAGTCGTACTTTAAACCAGGCTAAGTCGAACTATTCAGTGACCCATCAGGAAACCCTAGCGGTTGTTTGGGCTCTTAAACATTTTAGGGATATTATCCTTGGCTATCCTATCACTGTCTTTACGGACAGTCACCGAACTTTTAAAGAGTAGAAACCTCACCGGTCGACTCGCACGGTGGTACCTGACCATCCAGGAATTTGAGCCAACCTTTAAGTATTTACCTGGCCGCGCGAATGTCGTCGCGGATTCACTATCTAGAAACGTACCTGTTGGCTCGGTGGCGGAAACGCCTACTGAAATTCAAAATTTCAGTCTAAAGGATTTAGCAGCAGCCCAACGTCGATATGACGTTTGGGGTCAAGTCATTTACGCTCTGGAATTGGGTGATGAAACAAGTCTCCCGCCACTACCTGTGTCTTTTTCACAATTTTTCTTGTCACAGGACAGTGTCTTGTGCCGCTACTGGCCCCGCAAAAATGAGTCTGTCGCACAGTTTGTGATACCGGAGTGTTATGTACCGGCGGTGCTGAACTTAATTCATGACGCGGTCATTGCTGGTCACCCGGGGAGGGAGCGCACACTTACAGCGGCCCGAGCGGTCTATTTTTTGGCCAACTATGCGTGTAGATATTGACGCGTATGTGGCTAAGTATGTAAAGTGTGCCCAACATAAAGGGACGGTGCCTAAGCCTGCGCCGATCCAAGAATACCCGCCCCTTGACCGGCCTTGGGATGTAGTTTCTATTGACTTGCTACAGCTTCCCGCCAGCCACCAGGGGCTCTAGGTACCTCTTAGTTTGTGTAGATCACTTGTCTCGGTACGTTGTTTTAGCCCCGGTGAAAGATAAATCTGCTAAGGCCATTGTTCATGCCCTAATAACTCATCTAATTTGTCAATACTCCACACCTAGAGTGTTGTTAAGTGATAATAGAACCGAGTTTCGAAATCAACTTTTAGCAGAAATATGCAAACAGTTTGCCATTAAACAATCTTTTACAGTCAGTTATCACCCAGCCAGCAACGGCCTTGTTGAACGCGCGAATAGGAAGATTTTAGGCGGTGGCTGAACAGATAGCAAGACGGCCCCGTGTTCAGGAGGACGCGAGTTCAATCCCCGACCGGTGCCACCAAGCTGGAATTTTTCAGCCACCGCCGAGTGGCTTAAAACTACCCACATGCTGTCCAGAAGACCACCTATCAACCCGGACTCTAGATTCTAGGATTAAAGATGAGGGCAGCATGAACCAATGCAAGATGGCGCCACTATAAACACTCGCCTGCGCCAGAACGGGCGGGGCCGACCGTCAGGACCCACCGGGAAGAAGCCTTGGACCGACCATCAGGATCCACCGGGAAGAAGCCTACCGGCGCAATAGGCCGCAACTTAAAAAAAAAAAAAAAAAAAAAAAAAAAAAGACGTCTTGCGCCCGGTCGTTAGCGGACTTCAGCATACCTGGGAGGACTGGCTAGCATATGTTGCAGCAAGCATAAACAGCAGTGTTTGTGAGTCGACGGGACAATCTCCCCACTACATAATTTTTGGGGTTGAGAAGAGACTCCCGTATGACCTGCTTAGTAGTTCTCATTCACCTGTATATAATGTAGATGATTATTCTAAGGTTCAACTCAAGGTTTTCACAGATATTCATAGAGACGTCAGAAAGAGACTACAGGCTACATCTGAGGCTATGTGCTTGCAGCAACACAAGCGTGCCGCCCCTGTTGTTAGAGTCAATTATAGCCCGGAGCATTCGGGACCATCTAGAAAAGCATAATGTAATTCATGATTCACAACATGGGTTCACAAAGGGTAGGTCTTGCCTTACTAACCTGTTGTCCTTCTACACTAAAGTAATCGAGGCGGTTGACAGAGATGAAAACTATGACATATTATATCTAGATTTCAGTAAAGCGTTCGACAAAGTCCCTCATCACCGGCTATTACTAAAATTACAGGCTCACGGCGTAGATGGGAAAGTTTTGAACTGGATCAGGGCGTGGCTTAGTGGTAGGAGGCAGAGAGTGCAAATCAATGGTAGGAAATCTGAATGGGGCAGTGTTACGAGTGGAGTCCCAGGGTCGGTGCTGGGTCCTCTGCTTTTATTATTTACATCAATGACTTGGACACAGGAATTAGTAGCGATGTCAGTAAGTTCGCAGATGATACCAAGATCGGTAGAGTAATCCAATCAGAAAGCGACGCTACCGTTCTCCAGGATGAGCTTGACAGACTATATGATTGGGCGAGGAAGTGGCAGATGGAATTCACTGTCGGGAAGTGTAGCATTTAAGTGTAGGTAGGAATAACCTCACACAATTACTCCTTAAATGACACTCCTCTAAGCAGGTCTGGGCGTGAGAGAGACTTAGGAGTCCTAGTGAGCGCTGACCCCGTCCTAGGGCTCAATGCATTCAGGCTAAAATCGGGCAAACAGAGTACTAGGTTTCATCTCAAGGAGCGTGAGCAATAGGAGCGCTGAAGTCATCCTCAAATTTTACTCAGCACTAGTTCGACCTCATCTCGATTATGCAGTTCAGTTCTGGTCCCCCTATTATAGAATGGATATCAAGATGTTAGAATCTGTACAGAGGAGGATGACAAAGATGATTCAGGGGGTGAGAAACTTGCCTTATGAAGACAGGCTGAAGCAGTTAAATCTACACTCTCTAGAAAGGCGAAGGTTGCGAGGAGACTTGATCGAAGTTTATAAATGGATGAAGGGATTTAATAAAAGGGATGTCAATAAAATTTTGAGAGTGAAAGAGCCAGGTAGGACGCGTGGCAATGGTTTTAAGTTAGACAAATTCAGATTCAACAAAGACATAGGCAAGAATTGGTTCACCAATAGAGTGGTGGACGAATGGAACAGGTTTGGGAGCCATGTTGTGGGTGCCAATACCATAGATACATTCAGGAAGAGGTTAGATAAAGCCATGGATGGTGAGGTAAGGTGGGGTTGAGTGTACAGGAGCTGCCTTGTATAGGCCAACCGGCCTCTTGCAGACTCCTTATGTTCTTATGTTCTTATGAAAGTGGGTGACTTTGTTATGATTCGAGTCCCAGAGAGACATTCGAAGTTGTCCCCTAAATTCGTGGGCCCACGCCAGATAGTTAGGCAACTAGGTGGTCACAAATTTGAGCTTTATGATATCATTTTTAATTCATATGAAATTGTGCATAGTGATCGCCTCAAAAAGACACGCCCAGCCTGAGGTCATCGATTCGACTTTAGTTGAACCAGCGAGATCCGCCTGTTTGCCTCAGCCTGACGATGCCTTGTCTATCTTTCCAACACACGACTATAACCTGCGTCCTCGCAATTACTAATTTATGTTTGGTTCCTGAGCTTTTGCCTGCATCTTTTTCATTCGTGAGGGGAGTGCTTGAGTAATACTTTTCACTCTTACTCAATATTTTCTTTTTATTGCTGAGTTGATGCAGGGCAGTCAGTCTCCTTAGTTGTTTGGGACCGTAATAATCGAGGGTGTAGAGTGTAGACTAACATAGGGATAGATACTTTTTAACCTTGAACCTCAAGTGCTTCTGCTTGAAACAGACATTTTTCTCTGCGAAGACAGACTTAACTACACTAGTGCAGATGCTGTCCCTAATTTTTATTATAACCAGCATGTGAATACCTGTCAGCTTTGGAAGTATGCAGACAAGTCTTACGTACTTACCTTTTCCTTGACATACCACTGTTAACCGTTACGGGGATTATTTTTGACATCAAAGATGTCAGTCATCCACGTTCGTTCCGATCGGAGGATAGGTGAAAATTTGTCTTTTTAATTTGATGTTTATTAATGCTGGAATTACTTTAACTATTTATACTGGATTTATATATTTCAGTGCGATTTGTTACAACGGTGATTTCACAACTTGGTGACAGGATTTTATTTTATAGTACTGTAGAAATACGGAGTATCAGGTGTTAGTGGTGCTAACCCAGTCAGATGGTTCTAAAGCTCTCGAGACTTGCTCCTATCGTCACGTCGTCCTTAAATCACTTTTCCGCAGGAGGTTTACCTTGCCCCGAATGTAAATTACCCATCGATAATTATTCCGGTGGTTATTTTTATCGTCATTGTCATCCCCCTGTTCTGCCTTGTTAAGCGGGCTCTGACTTTGTACAACCTTTTCAGGCAAGTGTTGCCCCACCGCGCTGAGTTCGTACGCATTGAGACTCGAAGGTTCAGTTTGTATCAATTCTTATTTTTCCTATTTTTTTTTTTTTTTTACTATTCCACATAGCTCCATTGCCATGTATCCTAATGACAACTTAGTCAATTTATTTTCCTAGGATGTTTCATGTACATAACTATTCGAGTTATTATTTTGTTTCCTCGGAATAGTGCTGAGCTTCCACGTCCACGACTCTAGCCCTGTTTACTTCGCCCCGTATGTACTTTGCCCATTTATTGTTACTTCCACGATTATTTTTATTGTCATTGGCATTGGGTAGGCGGTGGCCGAGCTGGTAGCGTACTGGGCCCACATTCACCGCGTGATGGACGACGCGGGTTCGAATCCCCACGCTACCACTCGGATTTTTCAGTCACCGCCGAGTGGCTTAAAACTACCCACATGCTGTCCTGAAGACCACCCATCAGCCCGGACTCTAGAGGAAGCCGTCCTAGCGAATCAAGAACGAGTTCCGGGGGGCAGCATGAGCCAATGCAAGATGGCGCCACTATAAACACTCGCCTGCGCCAGAACGGGCTGGGCCGACCATCAGGCCCCACCTGGAAGAAGCCTTGGGCCGACCATCAGGCCCCACCAGGAAGATGCGTACCGGCGCAACAGGCAAATACTTAAAAAAAAAAAAAAAAAAAAAAATCCCGATGTTGTATCGTTAGGCGGGCTCTGACTTGTGTATATATATATATATATATATATATATATATATATATATATATATATATATATATATATATATATATATATATATATATATATATATATATATATTTTAAATGCAACCATAATAGGCCCTCGTTTAACTAGTACACATTGCGCGACTGTAACATGGGTAGGTACACTGATTTTAAAGGTCGGGTGAGCCGCGAGGTCGCGACTTTTTACGTGACCGAGCGATGTAATGTGTATATTATAATGTACATGTGAATGTGGTAATGTATGTCGCAATGCCATGGCACAGCCGCCCTAAAGGATGTTTATTAACACTTCAGGGCATAGGTTGTGCTTAGGAAGTGTTCCTTGCCGTGAGAACGGTGCTGATTCATCAAACATGCTGCACCGGACTCACTCCTGCACCCGGAAAAAAACCGGAGACTACTGCGGGCGACGGGCGAGAGCAGAGGACTGCTCGGGGGTGTGCATAGACTCCTCCACCACTGGTTGTAAGACTGTGAATATAATTACAAAGCCACCAACTGTTTAAGTTACCAGAGAGAGAGAGAGAGAGAGAGAGAGAGAGAGAGAGAGAGAGAGAGAGAGAGAGAGAGAGAGAGAGAGAGAGAGAGAGAGAGAGAGAGAGAGAGAGAGTAAATTAAGTGAACTCAAAGTGAACGTAACGGCTTCGCTCGGCCAACACACAATACACCTCACATTAAGTAAAGGCTATTGTGTTGTCTCACGACTTTTATCAACTGGAGAAAGCAGGCAACGGTTACACTGGAACTGACGTGAGATAACAGCTCGCACCTTAAACAAAAACATTTAAAAACAGCTAACAAAAAGGCTAACACGACTCGGCGCAACAAGGTCCTGCACCGTGCGACCTGCAGGAGGATGGTGGTGACCAGCAAGTGGGCCATAAGGAAGTGGGAGGAGGACATGAGGCGCAAGCTGTGTGGAGCAGGGGTAGGAAATAAGACCTGGTGGTCCCTTGTCAAGGAAAGGCAGGGGATCAGCTGCCAGGACACGATTCCTCCTTTCACAAGACAAAATGGAACGGTGGCCACCAGCAGCAAGGAGAAAGCCCAGCTACTGGCCAGTCTCTTCGCCGAGAAGATGAAGGTGGATAACCCCGGACAGTCACCGCCCCATCTGGAACATCAGTGCGAGGAGACTGTCACGAAGGTGGAGGTGACACAGGTGTTGGTCAAGCGCCTGCTGCGAGGGCTGGACACCCAGAAGACGACCGGCCCCGATGACCTCAGCCCGCATCTGCTGAAGCAGTGTGCCCACGAGCTGGCTGCCCCTCTCACCACAGTCTTCTCTGCCTGTCTCCGGGAAAACACCTGGCCATCGGCGTGGAAAGAGGCTCGGGTGGTTCCCGTCCACAAGAGGGGCTCCACGTCTGACCCCAAAAACTACCGGCCCATCTCCCTGCTGTCTGTGGTGGGGAAAGTGTTCGAGAGGGTCGTGGCAGACGTAGTCTGTCGCCACCTCATGGACAACTACCTCCTCTCGGACCAGCAGTATGGGTTCAGACCTGGCCGGTCCACCTCCGATCTGCTGATGCTCCTCATAAAGAACTGGCAGGACGCCCTTGACGACGGCCTGGACACTGTCGTGGTAGCCCTGGACATAGCGGGTGCCTTTGGCAGGGTGTGGCACGGAGGTCTCCTTGAAAACTCCGTGCTAAGGGCATTCAAGGAAATCTCCTTCAGCTCCTGGGAGACTACTTTCAAGGATGGACCCTCCAGGTTGTCGTCAACGGGCAGACGTCCGACTCCTTGCCAGTGGAGGCCTCAGTGCCACAGGGCTCAGTGCTAGGGCCAGTTCTGTGGAACATCTATGTGGACGACCTTCTCCGGGATTTGTCAGCAGTCTCAGCTTACGCTGATGACTGCACTCTCTCCTGCACCTACCCCGACAAGACAGTGGGCGTGCTGCTGACGAGATCAATCAGCAGCTGAGGGTGCTACAGGGCTGGGGTGCCCGCTGGCAGGTAACCTTTGCACCAGAGAAGACCCAGGCAATGGTGGTCTCTCGATCCCCCACTGACGGGCCAGCAGTGGAGGGGAAGCTAAGCTTTGGTGGCGTCCCCCTCCCACTCCAGGAATCCGTCAAGATTCTGGGAATGGAAGTGGATCGAGGGCTACGGTTTGACAGCCACATCAAACACTTTGCCCAAAAGGCCTCCCACAGAATCTCCTGCCTGCGAAGGGTGGCCAGCTTCCTCGACAGAAAAGGGAGGCTGTTGCTCTACAAGGCCCAGATACGGCCTTACTTAGAGTATGCTGCCCTCTCTTGGATGTCGTGTGCTGCCTCGCACAGCAGGAGACTCGACGCCATCCAGATACGGGCACTGCGACTGGTGGATGTGGCAGACTCCCCAACCGGGCAGGAAACTCTCAGCTCCGTCGACTCCTTGGAACACCGCAAGGACGTAGCTGCTCTTGTGGTGCTTCACAAGGCACAAGTGCAAGGAGTGCCACATCTGGCGGGCCTACGCCGACCTCCGAATCACAACGCGGGACACGAGAACGTTGCTATCCCGTGGTGATGCAGTGGAGGTGCCGCGTTCCCGTACCAGCCAGCACCAACGCACCTTTCGGGAAGAGTCTGCCGGTTGTGGAACATGTTCACGGCCTGTGTACCAAACATCCGGGAGATGAACACCCAAAAAATAAAACCGTCGGCCCACCAGTGGAGGGGCTCACTCCCCACTCCACTGACACTCGTGGTGGAGCAGTGACACGAGTGCAGTGCGTACACACATATATTCTGTATTGTATGTTTTTTTTGTATATATATTTTTTTGGTTTATGTAGTTATTTTTTATACAGATTTTATTCTGCCCTTTGAATAGGCAGCACACGACAGTGCACCTTTGGGTTTGTAAATAGTAAATATGAATCTATGTTTAAATAAAAAGAGAGAGAGAGAGAGAGAGAGAGAGAGAGAGAGAGAGAGAGAGAGAGAGAGAGAGAGAGAGAGAGAGAGAGAGAGAGAGAGATAACAACTCAGTGAGTGTATATCTTCTTCAAAAAAAGAATCGGACATGAAGAATTATCCAATAAATCCAATAAATAAATAAAATAATAAAATAATGGAAACGAAAAGCAGGACAAAATGGTGGGAACTTGGGGAGACGGTCAGCGAGGCAGTGACTCAGCAGCCAGCACAACATTCAAGGCTTTAAAGCGTCTCCACAGGGCCCATACAGCATGGAGACGGGCGAGCGCCGAGGGTCACTATGATCCAAACGGTACCGGCACTAGCGGCAATGCTCAGTGCCGAGTGATCATAAGGCTTCTCGGCACCAGGTACTGGTACCAAGTGCCGAGTGATCATGAGGCTTCTCGGCACCTGGTACCGGTACCAAGTGCCGAGAAGAATCGATTCATCCGGCACTTAGTACCAGTACCTGGTGCCGAGAAGCCTCATGATCACTCGGCACTGAGCATTGCCGCTAAGGACCGATACCGTTTGGATCTTAGTGACGCTCGGCGGCGCGGCCTCGCCAGTCGCCATGGTGTATGGGCCCTGTGGAGACGCTTTAAGCCTTGAATGTTGTGCTGGCTGTTGAGTCACTGCCTCGCTGACCGTCTCCCCAAGTTCCCACCATTTTGTCCTGCTTTTCGTTTCCATCACAGCTCCCGTTTCCATTATATTATTATTTTATTTATTTATTGGATTTATTGGATAATTCTTCATGTCCGATTCTTTTTCTTTTTTAAGTTGCTAATATATATTGTTATTGTTATTAGACTATGATCGAGTATATCCATATTAACTATACATGCTATTTTTTTATCGAAAAAATAAATATTCACTTCATTCAGAGAGAGAGAGAGAGAGAGAGAGAGAGAGAGAGAGAGAGAGAGAGAGAGAGAGAGAGAGTTTTCTTTACAGGAAATTGATTTGGGAATTTCATCTGAAGTCATTAAGATAACAAAAATACTCCTTAGGGTACCGGTACCGGTACTAACGGTACCTGAGTTTTCGGTACCCGTACTAACGTTACTCAAATTAACGGTACTTGTCCATCCCTATGAAATTGTAGACGCTGTACTCGGCTGTAGGCAGCTGCTGATTGGTCGGATGCAATGATGTCACTGGCTGTGACGTAGCCTGATCTTCGCTAATCGTCTGAAAGAAATGTCCACGATTCAACTACTAAATACAGAGTCATGAGGGCGCTATAATGGCCGCCGACTGGTTACCAAATAAGGTTTGTCGCCCGATAAAGGGTTAAATGACACTCCGCTGAGCAGGTCTGGGTGTGAGAGACTGAAGCCGCATTTACACTATCAAGGATCGCTGCTACGGCACCTACGGATCTCTCAAGTTTTTAATTTATTACGTCATTACGGCCGACCGGATATGCGTCCGTAATATCCGGGAAACCTCCGGAAAGCTACCGTGCGGTCAACCGTGCATTTTCTCGGCCGCCGGCCCGACCCAAGGATGTTTTGAAATGTTCAAAACTTCCGGGAGCGCCGGGGTGTAACGGTCATCTGTCCCGGTCAGTCGGCGTAGTGTAAACGGGCCGCGCGGTGTCGTGAGCACTCCCCTCACCACCACCACCACCCCTGCTGCACGTGTATTGACAGTGTTGTGAGATGCTTGCCACCCCAATTGGAAGTGACATCCCTTTGGGTGACAAGTCAGCGTCTGTAACCCCAAGCACACCCGAAGAGATGCCTGTCACCCCTTCTAGCGCTTCCCCGGCTCCTGATGAACATTCTCTGGGCATCACAGATGATGATGAAGGCGCCTGCATGAACGTGGAGGACTTGGAAGGTGTAGAGAAAGCATCTGGCCATATTTCAAAGCAGTATCTACACCCACCCAAGACAAGGAAAAAGACTGTCACCCTTGGCCTGTCGGAGGAGATGGAGCGTGACATTGATGAGTGGTATGAGAGCCACCCACTGCTTAAAAAAGATAAAAGATAAAAGATATATCTCCCTCGAATATATATGTTTGGCTCTCCACCGGCAGCAGACAACCCGTCCTCAAGCTCTCGGTCGACCGGATTGCCGCCGAGTTGGTCGTATTGTAGCCGTATTGCGTTATACGTAGAACCGTAGAGGGTGGACGGTCGACCTGGCACGGCACCCTCGGCTGACCGTATTGACAACCCGGTCAGCCGAGATGTCCTTATTGTTGCCGGGATGAGTGCCGGTATATTCTCGGTCAAACGGCGATGACATGCAAAAAAATGGCCGTTTTGCCCCGTTTCCTGCCGGATCCCGATCAACCGTATGGCGATCCTTGATAGTGCAAACCCAGCTTTTGGAGTCTTAACCCTATAATAGTAGCGTTGTCCGGGATTCCGAATTTGGGCCTACTTTGCGTTGTGGATTAGACGCTCCAAGGCGTACGGCGCTCGGCTGCCATGGGCCCATGACATTTCAGTTAGTACTCTATCCTTTGTGTCTTGTGTGTGAGGTGTGTTCGTGTTGCTCCCATTTTTTTCCATCTGCTGTAGCCAATTGTCCGGTATTCCATACAACGCTACGAAATTAGTGCCTTGTGAGTGTGCCTGCGAAACATATCCTGTAATGTGTCGATTTTTTTTCAAGAATTTTTTTTTCAGGATTAAAAAACTGTTCTTTAAGATGGTGTCCGTTAAGGGGAAGTACGATGTGATTTAAGGAAGTGATGCTTCTGCTTGACAGTGATGTCGATGAGCTGCAACAAAGTGAAAAGGAAAGTGACGATAGTGTGAGTGATGACAGTGTAGAAGAGAGAGGTGGTGATGCTCAAAATGACCTTGAAATGTCGTACATTTGTCACCTCCGTCCCGGTCACCAGGCCCCAACTACTGCTTCCACGCCTGACAAATATCTACCTCCCAGCATATACCCACCTGCCCCAGTATCACCCATCCACCCTGCTTACCCCAGTGAACCCCGACCTGTCCCCTCACACCACCACCAGCCCACCTCAGCACCCTCTACTACGCATCAGACAGGAAAAGAAAGGAAGCAGCAAGGGGGTAGTTCATGCGACCCGCGTCGTTCGCGTCGCCTACGTAGACGGCCAGCTACCCCCGCCTGTCACCCCCACCACACCAAGATATCGCTGAGAGAGAGAGAGAGAGAGAGAGAGAGAGAGAGAGAGAGAGAGAGAGAGAGAGAGAGAGAGGAAAACGGAAAACGTAATAGTAAGGCAGATAAAAGTGCGGTATCGCTGCTCAGATGCCCTAGCTGGTTGTCTTGCTGCTGCACTGCTGCCAAGATACCCTAGATATCAATTATCTCAACATTACAGGTCCCACAGGCATCACCAATGAGAATGGGAAGGGAACAATATTATTTTTATTTTTTTATTCTTTCTAAAACAGAGCCTTTGTTCATCAGCATGGCGCACAGCAACCTGTGCGGCATAAGGCCTAGGAAGGCTGGAGCATATCGAGGCACGTCTGGACTTCATGTGTGGCACAAGTCATTGCCATCAGACAACACTGGCTGGCACTGCCAGCCTTGAGTTTTGGGGGGGGCCAACTGTTCATCGACGACGGACTGTACACATGGAATTAAGTCACATCGGATTGCATTGTGCTTTTCAGGGGCATAACTCAAGAATTAGATCCAGAATACTTTTGGTCTTTATTAAGCATATATTAATATATAACATATAAGAATCACAATAATCACATCGTAATATTTAAAAACATTGCTTTCATCAGCCTTGACCTTTTTTAATCTTGACAACCCCGTCTTCTTGCCTCCATATGTAAATTTTGACCTTTACCATATACACTTGTCATGCGATATAATAAATAATAATGAAATGCTCAGATGCAATTATGTTTGCTCGTGTTTGCTTTGCTCGTAGTATGGCTTATAGGAAAGGATGCCTACGTACTGTGTGATGGCGCGGGGCGAGGCAGGAGACCAAGGCCCAGGTCAACAGCACCCGCACGAACAAGTGCGCTCGGCTTGGCCGAAAATGGTACCTCTTCCCAACATCATATCTCTGCCGTGGTTCAACCTAGACACTTCCAATATCTTTCATCATGAGGAGCAGAGGAGGAAGGATTGGCGATGAGATAGCAGTAAAAACTATTATGTTTTCGTTTGAAATTACCACACAGGGCATTGGTGAACAACACCTATTTTTCCAAAAATTTGCAGTATCGCTCGCGCGCTGGGAGAGTGACAATAGACCCCTAGCCCGAGGTTTATGGGCTAAAGATTCGACAGCGCACGCCCTGAGTAAATTCTATATTTAGAAGTCCTTGCTGAAGCTCAACCTTGGTATTTTCCCTAATCGCTGATTGGCCGAAGAGGCCTTCCTTCTCAGCGCTTAATTCCGATTCGCTTGTGCATTGAGGCCATAGAATTGGATTTTGTTTTATGTAGTAGAGCGATGCAGTATCGACTATCGAGTTCTACATGATATGTATATGATTGAGGGAGGCTGACAGTATCTGTAACGAATTTCTTTGGGGGGGGCCAAAACATACTCTCAGAGCGTTTGGGGGGGGCCATGGCCCCGTGGCCCCCCCCCTGGATCCGCCTATGGCTGGCAGTGGTGAAAAGACTACACGGATGTAGTTTTTTTTGTCATTTTTGCACATATTTTGTTATATTTTTGTATAATGTTGCTTTAGTTAAATACATTTAGTTCATAGTTCATAGAGTTAAGAAAACATCTAATTCAAGTGAAAATTTTTGAAACAAACTTTGTACCATTCCTATATGTATATTTCTACCCCCAAAGTTTATCCGGGATTCCGGACATCGCTACTATGCACGTGCGGCTGACAACGATACTATTCCAGGGTTAACGAGCACTGACCTCCGTCCTAGGGCTCAAGGCATTCAAGCTAAGAATCGTGCAAACAGAATACTGGGTTTCATCTCCAGGAGCGTAAGCAATAGGAGCACTGAAGTCATCCTCAAACTTAATTTGCACTAGTTAGACCTCATCCCGATTATGCGGTTCAGTTCTGGTCACCCAGCTTTTTTTTTTTTTCTTTTTTTTTTACAACAAAGGAGGCAGCTCAAGGGCACACAAAAAAAGAAAACAATAATAAAAAAAGCCCACTACTCGCTGCTCCTAAAAAAGAAACAAAAGAGGTGGCCGAAAGGAAGATCAAATACGGGAGGAGAGGTGTCCTGATACCCTCCTCTTGAAAGAGTTCAAGTCGTAGGCAGGAGGAAATACAGATGAAGGAAGATTGTTCCAGAGTTTACCAGCGTGAGGGATGAAAGAGTGAAGATGCTGGTTAACTTTTGCATAAGGGGATTGGACAGTATAGGGATGAGCATGAGTAGAAAGTCGAGTGCAGCGGGGCCGCGGGAGGGGGGAGGCATGCAGTTAGCAAGTTCAGAAGAGCAGTCAGCGTGGAAATATCGATAGAAGATAGAAAGAGAGGCAACATTGCGGCGGAATTTAAGAGGTAGAAGACTATCAGTATGAGGAGGAGAGCTGATGAGACGATGAGCCTTAGCCTCCACTCTGTCCAGAAGAGCTGTGTGAGTGGAGCCCCCCCCCACACATGAGATGCATACTCCATACGAAGGGGGACAAGGCCCCTGTATATGGACAGCAACTGTGCAGGGGAGAAGAACTGGCGGAGACGGTACAGAACGCCCAGCCTCGAGGAAGCTGATTTAGTAAGAGATGAGATATGAAGTTTCCAGTTGAGATTTTGAGTTAAGGATAGACCGAGGATGTTTAGTGTTGAGGAAGGTGATAGCTGGGTGTTGTCAAAGAATAGGGGATAGTTGTTTGGAAGATTGTGTCGAGTGGATAGGTGAGAAACTGTGCTTTTGAGGCGTTGAAGGACACCAGGTTCTTCTTGCCCCAATCGGAAATAATAGTAAGGTCTGAGGCTAAGCGTTCTGCAGCCTCCAGCCTTGAGTCGTTAAGTTCCTGAAGGGTGGGTCTTCTATTAAAAGAAGTTGAGTAATGCAGAGTGGAATCATCGGCGTAGGAATGGATAGGACAGTTCGTTTTGGAAAGAAGATCATCAATGAACAACAAAAAAAGAGTGGGAGATAGGACAGAACCCTGTGGGACACCACTGTTAATAGATTTAGGGGAAGAACAGTGACCGTCTACCACGGCAGAAATAGAACGGTCAGAAAGGAAACTGGAGATAAAGATACAGAGAGAAGGATAGAAACCGTAGGAGAGTAGTTTAGAAAGCAAAGATTTGTGCCAGACCCTATCAAAAGCTTTTGATATGTCCAGCGCAATAGCAAAAGTTTCACCGAAACGGCTAAGAGAGGATGACCAAGAGTCAGTTAAGACGGAGAGGAGATCACCAGGAGACCGCCCCTGCTGGAACCCATACTGGCGATCAGATAGAAGGTCAGTCTGGGAAAGGTGCTTTTGACTCTTCCTGTTAAGGAGTGATTCTAAAGCTTGAGATAGACAAGAAAGTAAAGCTAGGACGGTAGTTTGAGGGATTGAGGTCACCCTTCTTAGGCACAGGCTGTATGAAGGTATACTTCCAGCAGGAAGGAAAGGTAGATGTTGACAGGCAGAGGCGAAAGAGTTTGACCAGGTAGGGTGACAGCACGGAGGCACAGTTTTTAAGGACAATAGGAGGCACTCCATCAGGTTCATAAGCCTTCTGAGGATTGAGGCCAGAGAGGGCATAGAAAACATCATTTTGAAGAATCTTTATAACAGGCATAAAGGAGTCAGAGAGGGGATGAGTAGGAGGAATATGCCCAGAATCGTCCAGAGTGGAGTTTTTAGAAAAAGTTTGAGAGAAGAGTTCAGCCTTAGAGATAGATGAGACAGCAGTGTTGCCGTCAGGACTGAGGAGTGGAGGGAAAGATGAAGAAGTGAAGTTGGAGGAGATGTTTTTGGCTAGATGCCAGAAGTCACGGGAAGAGTTAGAGAAAGCAAGGTTTTGACATTTTTTATTAATGAAAGAATTTTTGGTTAGTCGGAGAAGAGATTTGGCACGATTTCGGGCAGGAATGTAAAGTTCATAATTAGCATTAGTTTGAAGGCTCTGGTACAGAATGGATATCAAGATGTTAGAATATCTACAGAGGAGGATGACAAAAAATACTCATAGGATGAGAAATTTGCCTGATGAGGATAGACTGAAGCATTTAAATCTACACTTTCTAGAAAGGAAAAGGTTACGAGGAAACTTGATCGAGGTTTACAAATGGATGAAGGGCTTTAATAAAAAGGATGTTAATAGGGTTTTGATTTCAAAAGAGCCAAGCAGGGCACGTAGCAACGGTTTTAAGGTAACTGCATAGGATCGGGTCAACACAGAGAAGGAATGGTTCTATTTTCATGGCCCTATAATGCAAAGTTGAGACTCATAAAAAGGTTTCAGACGAGAAATCAAGCCATTACATTTTTTTATTGATATTTAATTTTAAAAATAATGCTAAAGCTTTAATTTCTCCTCTAATTTTAATTGTATTATTTCAATAGCTCATTTTAAAGACTTCCATATCTATCAAAAGGTCTGGGTAAAGTTTAGAATATTGATAAATTTTGAAGATATTAACAATAATAAAAATATAAAATAAATAATTTTAAATTTATTTGCAGGTAATTTTTTTTTTAAATATAATTATTTTACCAGGCCTAAAACTTCTGCATATCATACTCTTCAAAATAAGCTTAAGATTTTATATTGGTTAAAAAAAAAAATATTACTCATAGAAGCATCAAAACCAGTCAAAATTTTTTTTTTTCGAGAAAACGGCCCTCAAAGTTTGGCTATGATTTACTCCTAACACAATCCGATTCACAGAAAATCCTACTTACGAAGTTATATAGCTCTTTTAATGAATTTTCCAAAACTCTAAATAGATAAAACATTGGTTTATAATTTAAAAAAATACAGCATTTTTTATTCAAATCTTCAGAACGTTTTCTTTGTGGCGCCTGTTGATATAAAAGGTAATGTCGCCATATCATATAATAAACTACATGTCGTGCCATTTTTTTTTTTACAACAAAGGAGGCAGCTTAAGGGCACACAAAAAAGTAAACAATAATAATAAAAAAAAGCCCGCTACTCGCTGCTCTTAAAAATAATCCAAATAGGTGGCCGAAAGAGGGGTCAATTTCGGGAGGAGAGGTGTCCTGATACCCTCCTTTTGAAAGAGTTCAAGTCGTAGGCAGGAGGAAATACAGATGAAGGAAGATTGTTCCAGAGTTATCAGCGTGAGGGATGAAAGAGTGAAGATGCTGGTTAACTCGTGCGTAAGGGATTTAGACAGTAAAGGGATGAGCTTTAGTAGAAAGTCGTGTGGAGCGGGGCCGCGGGAGGGGTGGAGGCATGCAGTTAACAAGTTCAGAAGAGCAGTCAACGTGAAAATAACGATAGAAGATAGAAAGAGAGGCAACATGGCGGCGGAATTTAAAAGGTAGAAGACTATCAGTACACAAAGGAAGAACAAACAACAGCAAACCTGCTGGTCCTTACGAGGCTGTTTGTGACAAGCTACACTAACTATCTAATCAAAGGTAGAAGATGAAGGACAGCAAAGGCGAAGGCTCCTCCCCACCCCCCCATCCCTCCAGCCAAAGCTGATGAGGCGAAGAGCCTTAGACTCTACTCTATCCCAGAGAGCTGTGTGAATGGAGCCCCCCCACACGTGAGATGCATACTCCATACGAGGGCGGACAATGCCCTGTATATGGATAGCAACTGTGCGGGGGAGAAGAACTGGCGGGGACGATACAGAACGCCCAACCTCGAGCACTTAGTGAGAGAAGAGATGTGAAGGTTCCAGTTAAGATTTTCAGTTAAGGATAGACCGAGGATGATTAGTGTTGAAGATGGTGACAGCTGAGTGTTGTCGAAGAATAGGGGATAGGTGTTTGGAAGATTGTGTCGAATTGATAGGTGGAGAAATTGGGTTTTTGAGGCATTGAGGACACAAGGTTCCTTTTACCACAATCGGAAATGATAGTAAGGTCTGAGGTTAAGCGTTCTGCAGCTTCCAGCCTTGAGTCATGTAATTCCTGTTGAGAGGGTCTTCTGTTGAAAGAAGTTGAATAATGTGGACTTATCAGCGTATGAGTGGATAGGACAGTTTGTTATGGAAAGTTCATTGATGAATAAAAGGAAGAGAGTGGGTGATAGGACAGAGCCCTGTGTAACACCACTGTTGATAGGTTTAGGGGAAGAACAGTGACCGTCTACCTCGACAGAGATAGAACGGCTGGAAAGGAAACTGGAGATAAAGGAACAGAGAGACGGATAGAATCTGAAAGAGGGTTGTTTAGAAAGCAAAGACTTGTGCCAGACTCTATCGAAGGCTTTCGATATGTCTAGCGCAACTGAGAAAGTTTCACCGAAACTGCTAAGAGAGGATGACCAAGAATCAGTTAAGAGAGCAAGAAGATCAGACAGAAGGTTAGAAGTGGAAAGGTGCTTTTGAATCTTTCGGTTAAGGATTGACTCAAAAGCTTTAGATAGACAGGAAAGTAAATCTATAGGGCGGTAGTTTGAGGGACTGGAACGGTCACCCTTCTTAGGTACAGGCTGTACGAAGGCGTACTTGCAGCAGGAAAGAAAGATAGATGTTGATAGGCAGAGGCGAAAGAGTTTGACCAGGCAGGGTGTCAGCACGGAAGCACAGTTTTTTAAGGACAATAGGAGGCACTCCATCAGGTCCATAAGCCTTCTGAGAGTTGAGGCCAGAGTTAAAGAAATAAACATACGCCTGGCATAGGTGATGCCTGCAGCTACCTAAACATGCCAGAATCTAGAAATCGACTTCGAGAACCATTTATGGTATTTCAATGCTATGCAATTACCATTGCAACGGTTTTAAGCTTCATACAGGCCAACCGGCCTCTTGCAGACTTCCTACGTTCTTTATATATATACATATACATATATATACATATACATATATATACATATACATATATACATATATACATATACATATATACATATATACATATACATATACAGCTCGGTGGGACGACCTGAGGATGTACTTTTCCGATTTCCCGTGGAATGATTATTGCTTCCAGGATAGAGACCCCTCTGTGTGTGCTCAGCGCATCACAGAGGTGATTGTCTCTGGAATGGAGGCATACATTCCTCGTTCTTTCTCTACTCCTCACGCTAAAAAGCCTTGGTTTAATCACGCTTGTTCTCGTGCTGTCAATGATAGAGAGGTAGCTCACAAAAGATACCAGAGCCTTCAAACTAATGCTAATTATGAACTTTACATTTCTGCCCGAAATCGTGCCAAATCTATTCTCCGACTAACCAAAAATTCTTTCATTAATAGAAAATGTCAAAACCTTGCTTTCTCTAACTCTTCCTGTGACTTCTGGCATCTAGCCAAAAACATCTCCTCCAACTTCACTTCTTCATCTTTCCCTCCACTCCTCAGTCCTGACGGCAACACTGCCGTCTCATCTATCTCTAAGGCTGAACTCTTCTCTCAAACTTTTTCTAAAACTCCACTCTGGACGATTCTGGGCATATTCCTCCTACTCATCCCCCCTCTGACTCCTTTATGCCTGTTATAAAGATTCTTCAAAATGATGTTTTCTAGGCCCTCTCTGGCCTCAATCCTCAGAAGGCTTATGGACCTGATGGAGTGCCTCCTATTGTCCTTAAAAACTGTGCCTCCGTGCTGTCACCCTGCCTGGTCAAACTCTTTCGCCTCTGCCTGTCAACATCTACCTTTCCTTCTTGCTGGAAGTATGCCTTCATACAGCCAGTACCCAAGAAGGGTGACCGCTCCAATCCCTCAAACTACCGTCCTATTGCTTTACTTTCTTGTCTATCTAAAGCTTTTGAATCAATCCTTAACCGTAAGATTCAAAAGCACCTTTCCACTTCTGACCTTCTATCTGATCGCCAGTATGGGTTCCGCAAGGCGTTCTACTGGTGATCTCCTAGCCTTCTTAACTGACTCTTGGTCATCCTCTTAGCCGTTTCGGTGAAACTTTTGCTATTGCGCTGGACATATCAAAAGCTTTTGATAGGGTCTGGCACAAATCTTTGCTTTCTAAACTACCTCCTACGGTTTCTATCCTTCTCTGTACCTTTATCTCCAGTTTCCTTTCTGACCGTTCTATTTCTGCTGTGGTAGACGGTCACTGTTCTTCTCCTAAATCTATTAACAGTGGTGTCCCACAGGGTTCTGTCCTATCTCCCACTCTTTTTCTGTTGTTCATTGATGATCTTCTTTCCAAAACGAACGGTCCTATCCATTCCTACGCCGATGATTCCACTCTGCATTATTCAACTTCTTTAATAGAAGACCCACCCTTCAGGAACTTCACGACTCAAGGCTGGAAGCTGCAGAACGCTTAGCCTCAGACCTTACTATTATTTCCGATTGGGGCAAGAAGAACCTGGTGTCCTTCAACGCCTCAAAACACAGTTTCTCCACCTATCCACTTGACACAATCTTCCAAAAAACTATCAACTATTCTTTGACAACACCCAGCTATCACCTTCCTCAACACTAAACATCCTCGGTCTATCCTTAACTCAAAATCTCAACTGGAAACTTCATATCTCATCTCTTACTAAATCAGCTTCCTCGAGGCTGGGCGTTCTGTACCGTCTCCGCCAGTTCTTCTCCCTGCACAGTTGCTGTCCATATACAGGGGCCTTGTCCGCCCTCGTATGGAGTATGCATCTCATGTGTGGGGGCTCCACTCACAGCTCTTCTGGACAGAGTGGAGGCAAAGGCTCTTCGTCTCATCAGCTCTCCTCCTCATACTGATAGTCTTCACCTCTTAAATTCCGCCGCAATGTTGCCTCTCTTTCATCTTCTATCGATATTTCCACGCTGACTGCTCTTCTGAACTTGCTAACTGCATGCCTCCTCCCGCGGCCCTGCTGCACTCGACTTTCTACTCATGCTCATCCCTATACTGTCCAAACCCCGTATGCAAGAGTTAACCAGCATCTTCACTCTTTCATCCCTCACGCTGGTAAACTCTGGAACAATCTTCCTTCATCTGTATTTCCTCCTGCCTACGACGTGAACTCTTCAAGAGGAGGGTGTCAGGACACCTCCTCCCGAAACTGACTTATCTTTTCGGCCACCTCTTTGGATTCTTTTGGGAGCAGCGAGTAGCGGCTTTTTTTTGTTTATTAAAGTTTGCTTTTTGTGTGCCCTTGAACTGTCTCCTTTGCTGTAAAAAAAAAAAAAAAAAAAAAAAAATATATATATATATATAAATATATATATATATATATATATATATAGATATATTTATATAGTTATATATATATAAAGAACGTAGGAAGTCTGCAAGAGGCCGGTTGGCCTGTACAAGGCAGCTTATGAGCCAGATCCCACCTAAACTCAATATCCACCAATTTATCCAACCTCTTCTTGAATGTATCTACATGTATAGTATTGGCACCAATTTTTGCCTATATCTTTGTTGATTCTGAATTTATGAAGCTTAAAACGGACAATTTACTTTATTTTATATTTTTATTGCTGAGAATTTACGGGATTTTCGGAAGTCCAGACCTTTCAAGAACCCTATATATATATATATATATATATATATATATATATATATATATATATATATATATATATATATATATATATATATATATATATATTTATATTATTGTTATTATTATTATTATTATTATTATTATTATTATTATTATTACATCCCTGCCTATTGCGCTGCTAGGCTTTCTTCGGGGCCTGGTGGTCGGCCCAAGCCTGTCAATGCGCAAGCAATTTTTATAGTGGCGCCAGTTATGTTTGGCTCATGCCGCCCCCGGAACTTATTCGTGATTCACTGGGCGGTTTCTTCTAGAGTCCGAGTTCACGGGTGGTCTTTGGACAACATGTGGGTAGTCTTAGGCCACTCGGCGGTGACTGAAAAATCCCAGGTGGTAGCGTGGGATTCGAACTGACGTTGTCCATGGCGCCGTGAATGTGAGCCCAACATATATATATATATATATATATATATATATATATATATATATAT